>NC_057797.1:335357906-335549471 GCF_018294505.1 Triticum aestivum
ATTTAGGGAAATCAACTTGTTGTGCTACTGTAGATGGGTAGCATTTGGCCGCCCATGTGGGTGTTTATTCTTATTCCTTATAAAGAGGAAATTGTATGTGCTAGCTCATCGGATTTGTATAGAAAAAAATGAATGATTATGTATTCAACAATTATGTGATCTTTTAGGTTTTAGCATCTGAAATGTATTGAGTTTTCTATGTGTATTACAGCAGTCCAAAAAGTTGTTTACCAGCGGTTTGCTAGGCCGTCCGATACAGGATCTGGACTTCGGACAGACAAGTGAGGCACGGATTGCAGGACACGATCTCACCTTGCTTTTTGTGTGAGCAGGAGGAGGGCACGGTGGATCACATCCTCATACATTGCGTCTATGCCAGTCAGGTGTGGTTCCAATGCTTCACCAAGGTTGAGATCCCTTTGGAGCTGTTGCCACATGGACATGAAAGGGTGGAGGACTGGTGGGTAGCTTCGAGGAAGAGGGTACCGAAGGTACAGCGGAAGGACTATGATTCTTGTCACGGTGGTTTGTTGGAATTTATGGAGCAGAGGAATAGTATGGTTTTTGGTAGGAGCAACATGTGTAATGAACTAGATACGGTCAGGGACATTCTCAGGGAACGCTAATTATGGGCATTGGCGAGAGGGAGTGGAGTGCTGCATTTTTGTGAGTAGTCGCTTTGGAGCTGGTTGAGGAGGACGTAGGCACGCCTTCTGGTGATGCTCGCGGCTTGTAATATCTTGTAAGTATTTTTCTCCCTTTCTATAAAGCTAAGGCACGTCTTTCACGTGCTCTCAAAAAAACAATTCAATATAAATAGGAATAAATTTAGTTATATATGTGTGTACTTCAGTAGCAGTTTGGTAAAAAAAGGCATTCAACATAAGGGTGCAATGCGACAGAAGAAAAAACAACATGGGATATTGAAACAGAGGGCCGTACCTTAATTCCCAGAAACGAGTGCCTTTTCTATACGGATCACATTCCAAAAAATTGTTCTATTATGGTTGTGTCCTTGCACTCATTTTTTTCTTCTGAAAATGTCGAAACAAGAATGACGGAAAGATTATTGTTAATTTGTTCCTGTGACGCTATAGATGTTTGTTTACACTAAAAAAAGTTCAGAAAAACAACACACTTGCAGTTTGTAAAAAAAACAAAAAAGGGTCAAAAAGGACGAAAGGTTCAAATTAAAATAACATATCAGTTGAATGTTTATAACTTTTTGGAACTTTCCTATTTCCAAAAAATCAAGAAGTTCAAATGAAGTAACAACAACATTTTTTCACGTTTCTAAAGAAATGCAAAGAAGGTCAAACTATAAAAATAGAGCAGTTCAAAAATTATTTAAAAAATGGATTTCCCCATTTCTAAAAGAACCTAGAAGTTGAAATTAAAAGAGCGGAGTGTTCCATGTTTATTGAAAAACTAGGTTTTTTTGTAAACGAAAGAAATAAAACCAAGACGTCCAATATAGTAAATAGAGCAAAAAAATAAAAAACCTTAGATCTTCCCTGTTACTGAAGAAATAAAATCATCAATTTGATGTTCAACTATTTGTTCTTGTGCTTTTAGAGAAAATGGATTTTCCTCATTTCTACGAAAAACCTAGAGGCTCAAACTTAAATAATGGAGAAGTCCAACGTTTATTAACATACCAAGAAGGTCAAGTTAAAAAAAAGCAGTTCAAAAAGTATATATACTAGATTTTTCTTGTTTTTTAAAAAGCTCTAGAATTTCAAATTTAAATAATTGGGCGGTTTGATGTTTTCCACATAACTAAGACTTGAATCGTTACTAATGAATAACACCAAGAAATCCAAATTGAAAAACCAAGAAGTTCAATTAAAAAATAGAGTAGTACAATGTATATGAAAAACTTAGATTTTCCTCGTTACTAAATAATAAACCAAGAAGGTTAATTTAAAAATAGAGCAGTTCAATATTTATTGCAAAAAACTCGAATTTTTCCTGTTACTAACGAATAAACCAAGAAGTTCAGTTTGAAATAACGAAGAAGTTCGACATTTACTAAAAAAACAATTCTTACCATTTCTAAAAATACACAAAGAGGTTCAAAAATAAGATTTTTGCCATTTTTAATAAAAAGAAACTCTAGAAGTTCATATTTAAATAGCGGGCTGGTTCAATATTGATTAGAAAACTAGGATTTTTCCATTACTACAAGGAAATAAATTAAGAAGTCCAAATTACAAAAATAGAGATGGTCGATATTTATAAAAATCTTAAGTTTTTCTTGATACTAAAGAATAAAAATGAAGAATTTCAAATTAAAATAAAGGATTAGTTCAATGTATACGAAAAACTGAAATTCATTTTGTTTCGAGGAAGAATGGAAGCAAGAAGTTCAATTTTAAGAAAAATTGTATGATTCTAAAACTATAATTTTTTTCTCCGAAGAATAATACTATGAATGTTTTAGGATTTATGAGTAAAAAACAGAGAGTAGTTCAAAGTGAAACCAACCATCGGTTCAACTACTACATGGATTGTGTTTCATATAAAAAAGAATAAAAAGACAAAGTCTAAAAATACTTTAGCTAGAAGTTCACGTGGTCGGCCTATGCAGTTCAAAAATTCTTGTGAAGGAGGTTCACTATGTATTTACTTGTGCAAAAACACATAAAATGTAGTTTGTGTTTTGAAACAATTTTCTCAATCCATTACAAAATTGAAACACAATGCTTGACACAAAAAATGTTCTTTTTACTCAACAAATTTCCAAGGGTATATCATATTCTTATTCCAAAATAAATGGTTAAAAACAGATTGGTGTATGTTGTTTGGAAAAAGAGTTTAATCATATTAAAAATAGTTGTGTCCTTTCAACATGTTTCTAATGGTTTATCATTGGTGGAACTCCGAGCAACGGGTGAGGAATTACAAACAAAAAACACGTGATAGAAGTTCAAGGTGAAAACAGTGGGAAGTTCAACTACTACACGGAATACGTTTCAGATAATAATATAAAATAAAAGGCTTAAAAGATTTGTTGCAAGAAGTTCACGTGCTCCTCCTAGCATAGATCAGAATTCATGTGCGAGACGTCCGTCGTTCATTTACATGTTGAAAAAAGGCAAAAAAACGATGTTGTTTTGCCATTTTAAAATCTACTCTCAAACGGCAACGAATTTGTAACACATGTCTACATGAAAAACTTGCTGCTATTCATAAGTTTTCTACCGGTATATTATGTGTCACATTTCGATGAACGGTTCAAAATTTTCATGTATACCGTTTAAAACACGTATTTATGTATTCAAAAAATTCACATTTGTTGAAAAAAGTTTATAATGAAAATAACGAGAAGTTCAAGTACTGCAAGGAATGCATTTCAGGTGAGAATAGAAATACAGAAAAATAAAAGCTTAAAGGGTTTGTTGAAAGAAGTTCAAGTGCTCTGTCTGGGGAAGTTCAATAATTCTTGCGAGAGAGGTTCACCTTGTATTCCTATGTTCAAAAAACACAAAAAATATTTTTTTACGTTTTAAAATAATTCTCTCAATCCACAAAGAAGTTTAGTTGTTATTTGGGAGCAATTTGATTTCAAAAAGAAAATAAAAAAATCAAATTTTAAAAATGGAAAAAGTTCATGTACTACATGGTTTGTGTTTAATATGTGAAAAATGGATTAAAAGGCAAGGTCCAATTTTGTTGTTGTTATAAGTTCAAGTCCTCAGTCGGAGAAAGTTCAAAAAATATTGTGAGAGAGGTTTGTACAAAAGGAATATCATTTGTGTAACACTGACGAAATGGATGAGAAAATTACAAACGAAAATACGTCAAAGAAGTTCAACGTGAAAATAGCAGGAAGTTCGACTACTATAGTGAATGAATTTGAGATGAAAAACTTTTAAAACCATCGCGAGTATGAAAAAATGATCAACACGGGAAAGTTGCGTGTTTACATCAGCTTTCTACCGCTATATTACTTGCTCAATTCCGGTGAGTGGATGGAGAGCTACGGGCAAATAAAGCACGTGAAAAACAGAATGAAGTTCAAGTAGACATGCCGAGAAGTTCAGGTTCTTCACGCGGTGCATTTTCGAAGAATCTGTTTCACGATAAAGGCAGAACGAATGATCTCACCATTTTCGAAATTACTTGAAAACGTCTTGGAATCACAGAAAAACCATCAACATGAAAAAGTTTCGCATTTTCCTTAGCTTTTCAACTGTATATTATTTGCCCCATTCCGATAAATTTTGTAGAAATTACTGCGAGAATACGTTTTTAGCCATTTTCAAAGTTGACTTAAAACAGTAAGGAAATGGGACAAACAATATATACCAAAACGTTTCGCATTTCCTCAAGCTTTCCAACGCCATATCATTTGCTGCATTCGGACGTACGGTTAAAAAAATAGATCGAAAATACAAACTCGGTGGAACTTGTACCGTTTCTAAAGTACTCTTAAACCGTTCGAAATTAGAACAAACTTTCAACAGGAGAAAGTAGCGCATTTCCATAAGCTTTCCAACGCCATATCATTTCCCTCAATTGGATTAGCCGTTTAGAAATGAGATCGAAAATACAAACTCGGTTGTTCGGTTTCAGAAATTTTACGATTTTCCAAATTACTCTTTAACCGTAGGGAATTAGAGAAAACTTTCAACATGTGGAAGGAGCAGTTTTGCAGCAGCTTTCCAATGCCATATTATTTGCCTCATTCCGATAAACGCTTTAGAAATGCGATCGAAAATACGATTCATGTTTTTTGTATGAAAAAAATGGTTTTCAAAACTGCTCTTAAACCGCTTACATTTTGCCAAATTTTTGGCAAAATGTAAGCGGTTTAAGAGCAGTTTTGAAAACCGTTTTTCTTGACACACAAAACATGAATCGTATTTTTGATCGCAATTCTAAACCATTTATCAAAATGAGGCAAATAATATGGCGCTGGAAAGCTGTTGTAAAACCACTCCTTCCACATATTGAAAGTTTTCTCTAATTTCCTATGGTTAAAGAGTAATTTGGAAAATTGTAAAATTTCGCAAACCAAACAGCCGAGTTCGTATTTTCGATGTCATTTTTAAATGGCTAATCCAATTTAGGCAAATGATATGGCGTTGGAAAGCTTATGAAAATGTGCTACTTTCTCTTGTTGAAAGTTTGTTCTAATTTCGAACGATTTAAAAGTAATTTAGAAAACGGTACAAGTTCCACCGAGTTCGTATTTTTGAGCTAATTTTTTAATCTTACGCCCGAATACAACAAATGATATGGCATTGGAAAGCTTGTGGAAATGCGAAACTTTTTTATATATATTATTTCTCTCAATTCATTGCGGTTTTATGTCAATTTTGAAAATGGCTAAAAACGTATTTTCGTCGTAATTGTTACAACTTTTATCAGAATGGGGCAAATAATATACCGTTGAAAAGCTAAGAAAAATGCAAAACTTTTTCATGTTGATGGTTTTCTGTGATTCCAAGCCGTTTTCAAGTAATTTCAAAAACGGAAAGATTATTCGTTCTGCCTTTATCGCGAAACAGATTCTTCAAAAATGCACCGCGCGAAGAACCTGAACTTCTTGGCATGTCTACTTGAACTTCACTCTGTTTTTCACGTGTGTTTTTTTGCCCGTAGCTCTCCATCCACTCACCGGAATACTCACCCGAGTTGAGCAAGTGATATACCAGTAGAAAGTTGATGTAAACATGCAACTTTCCCGTGTTGATCATTTTTTCATACTCGCGACGGTTTTAAAAGTTTTCATCTCAAATTCATTCACTATAGTTGGCGAACTTCCTGCTGTTTTCACGTTGAACTTCTGTGACATATTTTTGTTTGTAATTTTCTCATCCATTCGTTAGTGTTACACAAATGATATTCTTTTTGTACAAACCTCTCTCACAATAATTTTTTTAACTTTATCCGATCGAGGACTTGAACTTATAACAACAAAACTTTTAGTCTTTGCTTTTTTAAGTCCATTTTAATACAAAATGCACACCGTCTAGTACGTGAACTTCTGGCAGTTATCAATCTAAACTTCTCTCGGTTACATGAAAATATCTAAGTTTTTTATGAATATTAATTTGAATTTCTTAATCTTTTTTACGAAATTTTGAAGTGCTCTATTATTAAAAATTGAACTTCTTGTTATTTAATTTTTGAACTTCTTGTTTCCATTCTTTAATAATGAGGAAAATCTTAATTTTCTATAATCTTCGAACTTCTCCATATTATTAATATGGACTTCCTGGTTTTATTTCTTAAACTTTTTTACGAAATTTTGAAGCGCTCTATTATTAAAAATTGAACTTCTTGTTATTTAATTTTTGAACTTCTTGTTTCCATTCTTTAATAACGAGGAAAATCTGAGTTTTCTATAATCATCGACTTCTCCATCTTTTTAATATGGACTTCCTAGTTTATTTCTTAATCTTTTCTATGAAATTTTGAAGCGCTCTATTATTAAAAGTTGAACTTCTTGTTTCCACTCTTTAATAACGAGGAAAATCTGAGTTTTCTAAAATCATCGAACTTCTACATCTTTTTAATATGGACTTCCTAGTTTTATTTCTTAATCTTTTTATGAAGTTTTGAAATGCTCTATTATTAAAAGTTGAACTTCTTTGTTATTTATGTTTTGAACTTCTTGTTTCCATTCTTTAATAACGATGAAAACCTTGCCTTTTTATTCATTTTTCTCATATTAAACACACACCATGTAGTACATGAACTTTTTCCGTTTTTATAATTTGAATTTTTTATTTTCTTTTTGAAATCTAATTGCTCCTCAATAATAACAGAACTTCTTTGTGGATTGAGACAAATATTTTAAGAAGCAAAAAAAGAATTTCTTTTTTATGTTTTCGAACATGGAAATAGATGGTGAACTTCTCTCACCAGAATTTTTTAACTTCCCGAAAAGAGCACTTGAACTTCTTTCAACAAACCTTTGAAGCTTTTATTTTTTTTCTATACTTTTATTCTCACCTGAAATGCATTCCTTTCAGTACTTGAACTTCTCGTTGTTTTCACTATGAACTTCTGTTGCTTTTTTGTGTATACGTCAAATTACACACAAGTGAAGGTCAGACGTCATTTTTTTCCATTTTAAAACATGTAATTGGAGGTCGGACGTCCCGCAATATAAGTTTCGAACCGAGCACGGGGGTGCACGTGAACTTCTTGCAACAAATCTGAGTTTTTTTATATACTTCAAACTTCTCTGTTATTTTAATTTCAACTTCTTAGTCATATTCTTAGAAAGGAAATATGTTTTTAAATAAGCACCAAACATTTTTTTTGTAAATTGCACTTCACCATTTTATTTTTCTTAGAGACGGTAATAATTTGAGTTTCCCGTATACATCGAACTACTCCTCTATTTTAATTTGAACTTCGTCATTTTTATTCTTTACTAACAAGTAAAATCTGATATAAATATCGAACTTCTCTATTTTGTAATTTGGACTTTTTGGTTTATTTCTTTTAGCATCAAAATATCCTAGTTTTGTCATAAATATTGGACCCCCTCCACATTCTTTTTCTAATTAAAATTTGTAAACTATTTTTTTGTTAATTTAATTTGAGCTTCCGTTGTGGAAACTTGTTGAACAGGAGGAACTTTTGTAACTTCCCGGTCTGTGCACTTGAACTTCTAGCAACAAAATTTTTGGACTTCGCCTTTTTACTCCTATTGAACTACTCTGTTTTTTAAAATTAAACTTCGTGGTTTTAATCTTTAGTGTTGGGGAAAATCTAAGACTTTTATAAACATCAAACAACTTCATTTTTGAAATTAGGACTTTTTGCTCTTATTCATTTGTATAGGGGAAAAGGCCTTGTTATGTAATAAACATCGAACTACTCACTTATTTAAATTTGAACTTTCATATCTTTTTAGACTTTGACTTTTTATTCCTTTTTTCGTATATGAAACAAACTCCATGTAGGACGAACTATTTTCAGAATAAGAATATTTATACACCTTGGAAAGTTGTTGAATAGGAGGAACTTTTTAATGTAGAGCATTTTTGTTTCAAATTTGTAATGGATTGAGAGAATTATTTTAATTCACAAAACAACATTTTTTTGTTTGTTTTTGCACTTGTAAATACACGTTGAACCTCTCTCGCGAGTATTTTTGAACTTCCCTGGCCAAGCACTTGAACTTCTCGCAACAAATTATCCTTTTTATTCTTTTTTCTTATATGAAAACACACACCATGGAGTGCTTCGACTTCTGGTTGTTTTCGAATTGAACTTCTAAAGCACTCATCGAATTTGAGCAAATGATATCAATAAAATACTATTAGAAAGCATTTTTTACAAAATCATGACGGGTTACGAGCATCTTTTTTGAACACGCTAAAACTTGTTTTGAAAAATAAACACAGAACATTCAAATTATATTATGTGGATAACGCGTATGACATACCGTTGGAAAACTTATGTTTCAAAGCGATTTTTCATGTAGAATTTTTTTTCAAATTCGTTACCATTTATGAGTAGTTTTTAAAATGCCAAAAATGGTATCGATGTTTTTAACATGTAAATTTGAGTTTTTTTTGTAAACTAAGCACTTGTCTATTATTTTCATTTGAACCTCTTAGTTATATTATGATAGAGGAAAAATATTGATTTTTCTAAGAAAACATCGAACAATTTTTTTAATTGAATTAAATATATTTTTTCTAGAAACAAGAAGAACTTGAGCTTTTTGTATACATCTAGTTGCTCCGTTATTTTAATTTGAAGTTCTTGGTTTTATTCTCTAGTAACGATGAACATTTGAGTTTTCAAAAATGCCAAAAATGACGTTCTTTGAACATGTAAATCCTAGGGTTTAATGTACTTTGAACTTCCGTGTTATTTTAATTTGAACTTCACATTTTTATTTTTGGAGTAAAGAATTGTTTTCAATTTTTAAATAAATATCAAATTTGGTTATTTTTAAAATTTGAACTTCAAAGTTGATTCTTTTAAAAACGGGGGATGTTTGAGTTTTATAAACATGGTAAAATCCAAGGTTTCTTAATAAACATCAAACAATTCCGTTATTTTTGTTTGAGCTTCTAGCTTTTTAAAACATTGGAGAATTCTTTTTTAAAACTTTTTTAGTGGTTCCTATTATTTTAATCTTAACTTCTTCATTTTATTTTTTACTAAGGAGGGAAAACATGACTTTTTTTGTAATCATTTATAAATATTTTATAAAACTTTGAACTTCACTATTATTTTGATGTGAACTTCTTATAGAAAGTTATGGTTTCTAGATTAGCAAACATTTTTTTCAAAATTAAACTTCATATCTTTCATTTTTCCTAGAAAAAAGGAAAGGTTTTGAGTGTTCCGTGTACATCGAACTACTCCGTTATTTAATTTGAAATTCTCGATTTTATTCTTTAGTAACAAGGAAAATCTGAGTTTATGACAAATATCGAACTGCTCTATTTTGGTAATTTGGCCTTCTTGATTTATTTCTTTTAGCAATAGAAAAAATCATAGTTCTGTAATTTACATGTCCGTCATTTTTTCGATTTCATTTACTTCACATTTTTTTGCTCGTGAACCTCCCATTTTCTCTTTTTGAACTTCTTTTTTTGGGGTCCGGAATCTCCATGTGCCATCCTAAACTTCTAGTGTACTTTTGTAGTTTCTTTTTTGTAAACTTCTGTTGGTTTGTTTTTTTGTTGTCGTTTTTCTGGATATGTAAAAGCAGTTTTTGTTCTGTAAATTTCATCATTCTACACAAAAGTTTCGCCAAAATGGATGTGCATATGGAGTTGTGGGTTCAGGCCCCAAGACCTCTCTAAACAATGTGTGGCACCATACAAAAAGGTGTAGTATCATGTCGCCCTCTTGTCCTCTTCCCCTAGCATTTTTCTAACAAATCAACGACACAAATTCAAATTTCTGGGTACCATTACGTACGTTTCAGTAACAAGAATGGGTGCCATTACATATGTTTCAGTAACAAGAAACCGTAAAAACATAAACTATGCCTTGACTCTACATGGATGACACGGGACACAACACTACCAAACCTAGGAAATGTTAGGCAAATCCCCTCTGATAAATAGACAAATGTGCTTATCTCTAGCCTCCAGTAGAAATAGAAACCAAGGTGCAGCGTACACCGTATTTCATCATCACTCTCATTTTTAGTCGTGCCTCCTGTCCCTGCTACCTCCGTCTCGTACTTCGTCAATCCTTGTGGCCGGCGACCTCGAACGGTCCCTTGACGACCTTCTCGACCCGCCAGGCAAACGGCTCCGCGGTGCCACAGAGAGCGCTGGCCTGCATGCATACAACATTCAAATGAGATACCATCTTAAATGGTTGGTACAAACCAAAAGCTACCTCTGAAAATCAAGACATGGCATCAAGATGTAAGAAGAAAAGTAGAAGCAGTTCCTCCCATCATAGTGCTGGACTACAGGCTTGCCCCTCCCGTTGCAGACAACATCAATTTGGAGAAGATTCAAGCATGAAGTTCGTGCTTAGGCCTCGGGCAGGTCGCCGCTTAGGCTTTGGCAGGTCGCCGACAGCACGAGATGAGTGGTCATCGTGGTGACGCACAAGAGGAAAGGCGGGATCCAACGCGAACTTACTGCTGCTGCCAGGATTAGTCTTCGACAGCGGTGTCGTGCAAGGATGCCGGCCTACTAGCGACGCACGAGAGGAGAGGCGGGATCCAATGCGAACTTCTCGCAGGGGGCCAGTGTGGAGGTCCGGCCGCTGGAGGGTCGTCGGGCATGGGAGGGCACCGGAAGGCGCGTTGGAACAGGTGGCGGGCGGCCGGAGGCGCGGCGGGGAGCCGCGGCGGGAAGCATGTTGGGCCATGGGGGCCGGCGGCAGGAGGCCTGGTGGCGTGGGTCCCCACAGGGAGGAGGCTCCGTGAGGGGGCAGCGGGGTTACTCATCTTCAGTCGGGGATCCCGACGGCGGCCGGCGGGATCAGAGCTTGCGGCGGCGCCCAAGATCCATGGCCAGCGGGATCCACGGCCGGCGATGGCGCTGGGTGTCGGAACCGTCCTGGGGAATGATGGCTACTCATTGAGACGGCAAGGAGTGGCCAGGGCGTCATCACGCGGTGGGGCGGGAGGAGAAGAGGGTGGCCACGGTAGCGGCGCCATGGGACGGTCGGCGGCGGGCGCCGGACACGGGCAAGGAGTGGAAGGAGTATAAGCCAGGCGCGCGACGGCGGAGGTCACCGACGATGGGATCCAGGCTGGTTGGGAATCGGGGAAGGTGGGAGGACGAGCGGTACGTGGTCGTAGGGTGTCGTGGGCAGGCTCTTTTTTTTATGTGTGTTATTAGTTCGGGAACATCTGTCGTTATATATATATACTAGTATAACCGTGCGTTGCCACGGGCTCTTCAAAATTTATAATCAGTATCTTTCATTTATCATCCCCTCATATTGGATGATTATGGGGTGCTCTAATTAGAAACACAACAATCAAATATTAGGAAATTTCACCGAACGAACAACAACGAATAATACGATATCTATCAAACGAATAAAATGAGGTCATATTTTTGGTCTGTCATGCACTTCTGTTGAAAAGTGACTATCCCTTTTAGAATCAACCCACTGTTTGCTCGCACGCAAAAAAATACATCTCTAAAGTGAGGAACCGATCGGTGCCAAAAAGAACTCAAACTCTTATCCAATCTCGACTTCGTGCTCTTCCACTTCCATTGATAAAGATGGGACGTCAAGGGTTTCATCATGATGACCTCGAGCAGCCGCCAACATCCCTCCCCACATCTACCCTACCCCCTGCTGCCGCTTGCACTGTCCTTGCTCCTCGAGGGAGCTAGGGACACAATGTTCTCTAGGATGGGCATGACCAGATCCACGAGGAGGCCACATTCTTCCATGGGAACCCAACCAAGCACACCACCCTCCGCAACCATCCAATCCCGGCCTAACAAAGTCAAGACCCGTCATCGATCCACAAATCAGGCTCGCCGCATCCAGGTTCACTGCAAGTTTGCGACGAGTCTGTAGTCGACATCTTGACTTTGGCTATCCCCACGGAAGAATCATCGGATCCTGCTTACTTTTACCATCACTTCGTCTCTTCCCAAGGTAGCGACACCACCCAGCCAATCACCACCACCGCTTGTGGCTTGCCTACATAAAATCATGAGAAATCCCCACGGCGGTGCTGTAAGATCACCTTGGCGACCTCGACAGTGACCGACTGGTCTAAGACCTAAGCTAGCCGCTCTTTGTAGAAACCAATAGAAGTAGGCATGTGACTCAGATTTGTTCTTTGGTGTGCATGCGTTTCTTGCTGCCCACCAGCTCTTGTCTACAACTCGCCTATCTCTGTACCAACTCTTGGTCTACAACTCGCCTATCTCCATGCTCGAGACGACCAAGCTCGATGCGCAAGCCGCATACGTCTGCTTGAGCTATATCCAGGCCCTATGATTTTTGGATCACTGGCACTATGGGTGCCAGGACCGGAGTCGCCCTCATCCACCAAGTGGATCAAGGAGGCCCACCACCTAGACTCTACATCGCAACATTTTGTGTTTTCCTATAAAAAGTAAAGAACCTTCTCTAATAAACGTAAATACAACCTTTTGGTTTTATAGTCTCAACTTTCCTACACTTCAATACCAGAAGGATTTCTTGGTTTTATTTAATGACCTTCTTGAATGTCATTCACTTAGAAAGGTAGTAATACAATCTGTGATATTAAGGCAAATTATTAGTCATATTAAAGTGCAAAAGGCCCTATAGGAGTCAAAGCATGACTTTTATGGTTATACTGTAATTTGCAAGATCTGAGATTTATGCAAGTGTACAATTAGAGAAGAGCCAATTAAATAGATTTTCACATTCAGAATAGTACGATTAGCAGTAGCACTTCAATTTTTTCATGTTTGATCAGCTTGCTAGGTGGTTATCACTAAGCATGTTGGAACGATGAGCATAACCTAACTTAGTTCAGTACATGTTGCTGCAAATTAGTTCAGTACGTACGAAGCTGTTGCTAATTTCAATGCCTGGCTGTTGCAAGTTTCTAATGAAAAAGTACTTCAGGTCAAAGGTCAGGGAATATACACTTTTGTTATCATGGTTGTTTCCTTATAGTGAACAACTTTGATCACCACTTCAGCAGCTACTATCTATAAGAAGACATTAGCTAAGTAGATATAGGCAAAGAAAGCATGTAGGCAAAACCAGAATTCAAAACATCCTTCTCAATGGAGCTCGTGCAGTTCGGAAGACCCTAATCATCGATGAGGGACCCCTCCGATGGTAGCATGGCGTGACAATTGCCGTCAATGACGACACCCAAAGTACCTTGCATAATCCATCGATCCAATTCAGAACAATCAAGCACATACCTTGCAAAGTGATGTGGATCTGAAGCAGAGGTGGGAAGGTAAAGGCTCAGGTGAGGTGGAATGAGACGTTGATATAGACGTGCACGCATGAGAATAAGGCGGTGCGCAGGATGGATCTCCATCGGAGGAGGCCGGATCCGCTGCGGAGGAGGTCGCTGTAGTACCTGCCATCTGTGCGATGGATCACGGGGCTGGCAGGCAGGGGGAGGGGATAGGAGGGAGCGGGTGGGCTAGAGCGCAGATGGCGGGTGCCCCCGACGACGGCTGGGAAGGATGGTGGAGGAGGTGGATGAGGATGGCGGCGGTGGCGTCTGCGGTTGCGCCTCGTCCGCAGCCGTGCTGGTGGTGGTCGATGCGAGAGCCGGATGGCGTCGGCCAGAATCAGGTAGGGGCAACAAAGATTTAGAGGAGCGAGAGAATGGAGGCGATGAGCGATGGGAGGAAGGGCCACCGGCGATTGGGGTGGCCTCAGATCCGCCCTCCGTGGCCGCCTATTTCATGGGACGAACACCCGTGCTCACCGTCGGGCTCGCCTTCGGCCGCTGCCTCGTCGACATTCACGACATAGAGCCCCTTCCTCTGATCCCATTTGCCAGGGAGGCAGCGCCATCCTTCATCGTAGAGAACGAGTCCACACTGAGATCCCAACCAGATCGTGATTGCGCCTCCCCAAACCGCAGCGGCACATCCCACTCCATCAACGACCAACCTATATGAGGCGGAGGGTCAGTGTAGGACGCGAGCGCCGTCACCATGGACGTGGGGGACGCCATAGGTGGGAAGGAGGCGGCGACGACGTCTGTGTCAGGAAGATCGCACGACGGTGGCGGCGTTTACTCGAGGGGATCGAGAGGAGCTGCGTTTGGTGCCGGGTGGGTTCTTTGGTGCGTGCGTGGGGCTGGAGATTGTGATAGGTGATCAGGTGAGGGCGTGCCATACCTGGATCGATAGCCTTACCATACCTGGTGGTAATTTAAATTTATTAGCATATTCGATATTTCCCGAGTTATGGCCTTAACATACCTGGATTGATAGTCTTTGGGGTAATTTACATTTATTACCATATAATTACCATATCCAAAATTTCCTGAGTTATGACCTTACCATACCTGGATTGATTTATTACTATACGTGGATTAATTATGATTTATTACTATATGATTTATTACTATACGTGGATAGCCTTACCATACCTGGTGATAATTTAAATTTATTACCATATTCGATATTTCCCGAGTTATGGCCTTACCATACCTGGACTGATAGCCTTTGGGGTAATTTAAATTTATTACCATATTCGATATTTCCCAATTTATGGCCTTACCATACCTGGATTGGTAGCCTTTGGGGTAATTTAAATTTATTACCATATAATTACCATATTCAAAATTTCCTGAGTTATGACCTTACCATACCTGGATTGATTTATTACTATACGTGGATTAATTATGATTTATTACTATATGATTTATTACTATACGTGGATAGCCTTACCATACCTGGTGGTAATTTAAATTTATTACCATATTCGATATTTCCCGAGTTATGGCCTTACCATACCTGGATTGATAGCCTTTGGGGTAATTTACATTTATTACCATATAATTACCATATTCAAAATTTCCTGAGTTATGACCTTACCATACCTGGATTGATTTATTACTATACGTGGATTAATTATGATTGATTACCATAAATACGTTGGGTATTGTCGGTCAGACAAGAAAAGAGAAAAACCGGTGGGAGGGGCTGGTGGGAGGTGGGACGAAGAAAAACCGGTTGAAAATAAACCGGTTGAAAGTGGGGGGGACTATTCAACCAATTCGTCCATTAGGAGTAGATATATATATATATATATATATATATATATATATATATATAACGAATGTCGAGCCACACTCACTTAGTCTCTCTATCTATTTATGTCTCGATTGACCTCACTTTCTCACGCCGTCTCTTCACACATTGAAGCTACCTCCCCATCCCTCGAAGAGCCGGAGCTATTTACATTGCAAGGGGGACTCCACTCTTGGATTAATTTGTGAAGGCATTTATTCCGGTTGGTTTAGATTATATTTTTGCAGCATTTGGACAACAACTACTCCAAACACCGTTGCAACCCCCGCCCCTCCCCCAATTGATTTCCCTCTGGCTTGGTCACCGCTCTCTCGCACGCCCTTTCTCACCTTCCATGTCGCACCATGGTATTTTTGCAAAAAACTCTGGTGTTTTCTTTAATAATTACAAATAAGCAACAAGCTACACACCAGGAGTTCACCTGTAATGGACAAATTTCGACCCAGAAATTAAAGTGCTACAAACTACACACCTAGGGGACCACCTGTCATGGAACAAATTTGGACCCATATGTGAATTAAAAACGAAAAGTGACGAGGATCGAACACGTGACCAGGGCCTTCCAGATGCACATCAATAGGCAACATATAGCAACGTTTGTTGTACTCCCCGTTGTTGATATATCGTTTTTATATTACCACGTCCTATTTAATGGATAATATGTTTTTATATTAGTTTTAGTAGATTAGGGGGACCGGCTCATGAGCCCATACTATTCCCTTTCACTTGCTGGTGGGTCCCATGTCTCCTCTTTCTCTCTCTCCTCCCCTTCTATGTTTATTAGACGCATGGACAAACACGAAGAACATGCGGGTAGTGTTGCCGTTGACCGTATCTAGACTCATCCACAAGTTACGGCACCAGTTTCACGTACTAGTAGTACTATATTTAAGAACTTTAGGATCAAAAGTGACCATGATGGACAAGTTAGGATAGTAGTAGTACTATTTATCTACTAATGCATGGATACATTTTTATATTTATGAATTTTTATTATTAATTTGATATGGCTCTAGCAGAACATTCAATCGATCAAACCATAGGTTTCATTCACTCTGACTGCAACTTTTTCATTCATACCACAATTGAACTAAAATAAACGAAAATGATAAATCCCAAACGTTTGGATTTTAAGAATGGCAATTCGAACGTTTTTCAAGGCAAATTTAGATGACGCGTCGGCGGCAGAGGCGTCTTGCGGCTAGAAGCAGCTCCTCTGCCGTGCTCTGTGTTTTGTCGGGCCACTGACCAGCGGCGACGGTGGCGTCTTGCCCCCTTGTTGCCGCACTCCTAGACATTGGCCCTAGATTCAAGGAAAGCCAGAATGTTCTGGACTTCGGTCTCCAGGAGCCAGTCAACTAGCGGGTGGCGGCGAATGATGTTGGTGCAAGGAAACAGTCGACGACGGCGATCCATGCCGCTGATGGGGGCACTGGCACCGGCGTGGGGACATGCGCTGGCAACAGCGCGACAGAGTTCGTGTGCACGGGCACCGGCACGGGCGCACATGTTAGTGCACGCGCAGGCGCATCCGCTGGAAGGTGCACGGGTGTGTGAAAGTTAGTGGACACCTCGTGGAACCCCGTGGCTTCAAGCTTGGCCACAATGTGCAGCTCCGAGCCCAACAATGCCACGGGGATGGGTGCTGGCGCAGTCAGGGTGACGGGAGCGGGGATAGGCGCAGCGTCTTCCCACAAGGCCTGTTCAAGCTCATCCCAAAGTCCTTATGTTCGTGAGACATCGGCTGGGTGTATTCCTCGGGAAACTGGAAGACCAAGGGCAGCCCATCATGATGCGGCATGGCATACAGTGCGGTCAGGCTGGTTGGAGGTAGACGACAAGAGAATCAGAGAGGAAGAGAGAAGATTGTAGCGAGATCGGAGAGTGAGGCGGTGATTTAAACTGCGGCGCCGGCACCATAAAAAGTGGTGGTAGTTGGGACGAAGGTGTGCTGTGGAGCTTGGTCAAAGGCCTCGCCTCTCAGTGAGCATGCACAGCGGCCTGGTCGCATGCCTCCCGGTGAGGTTGCACAGCGGCCTGGTCACACGCCTCCCGGTCAACCGACGCAGCGGTCTGATCGCATGCCTCCCGTCGACTCACACTGAAAGTGCACCTAATCCCCAAGTGGTTTTGGTAATTCATAATAACATATAGCTCATACAACTAATATCTATTCAAGATAAATATTTTAGGAAGTTCAATGAATCGCATGGCATGGACTAGAGATGTGGATCCCTCAAAATGCTAAGGACATATGTTGGCAAAAGCTCAAGACTCTCCATCTTTATTTTAGTGATCCAAGATCACATTGAGTCCATAGGAAAGCCAATACTATTAAAAGGGGATGAGGCATTGCTTAATGGCTTGCTTGCTCAAATTCTTAGTGAAATTTCTACAAAACCCTCAACCACTTTCTCCATCCAAATATGTTAAAACCCTAAACACCAACTCGTCCCCACTAATTCTTTCTATCCGGCGCCATCGAGTTCATATGACATTGCCACAGCCAGAAATCCTAACAGTTCGGTCTCACCAATACGGATCTCGGTCTCACCGAGATGGCCTTGCCAACTCACTGTGACTTGTTGCATTTATTTCGGTTTCACCGAAATTGCAATCGTCTCAGCAAGATGGCTTGGCCAAATCTCTGTTGCCTTATTGCTTCACTTTGGTCTCACCGAGTTGATGCAATTGGCACCACGGAGATGTGGTTTGACCTAATACCTAGCACATCGGCCCAACCGAGTTGTTCCAGTCGGTCCGACTGAGATTCCTAACATCCACATTTTGAACTAATCGGTGCCCCCAAGTTTATATATACACCTCCAACCTCTTCTCCATATGTTAGAGAGCCATCAGAATGTGCCTACAGTTCCACCATACATTTTCTGAGAGAGGACCACCTGCTCATGTGTTGATATCAAGATATACAAATCCTACCACAAGAATCTTTATTTCTAGCCTTCCCCAAGTTGCTTTCCACTCAAATCATCTTTCCATCATATCCAAATCTGTGAGAGAGAGTTGAGTGTTGGGGAGACTATCATTTGAAGAACAAGAGCAAGGAGTTCATCATCAACACACCATCTATTACCTTTTGGAGAGTGGTGGCTCCTATATTTGTTAGGTGTCGCTTGGGAGACTTTATCAAGATGTGGAGTTGAAGCAAGAAGTTTGTAAGGGCAAGGAGATCACATACTTCATGAAGATCTACCCAAGTGAGGCAAGTCCTTCATGGGCAATGGCCATGGTAGGATAGACAAGGTTGCTACTTCGTGGACCCTTAGTGGGTGGAGCCCTCCGTGGACTCGCGCATCCGTTACCCTTCGTGGGTTGAAGTCTCCATCAATGTGGATGTAAGATAGCACCACCTATTGGAACCACGCCAAAAATCTCTGTGTCTACATTGCGTTTGCCACTCCAAACTCTTCCCTTTACCTTCATATGCAATGTTTTACTTTTTGCTGCTATTGTCTTAGAATTGCATGTATAGGTTGATTGCTAGACTTGTGCAAATTGCTAAAATCTGCACACAACCAAAATTGGGAAAGGTTAGATTTTTATTTAGTCAAGTAGTCCTATCACCCCCCTTCTAGACATACTTCCGATCCTACAAGTGGTATCAGAGCTTTGGTCTCCATTTGCCTTGATTTCCGTATCTTCGGTGATCATAGACTTGGTTTCACAACCTAGGAGAGTATGGCATCTAGTGAGGGAAATTACCACCGTAGAGGTCCTTACTTCGATGGTACAAACTTTGCTAGCTGGAACCATAAGATGAAAATGTATATTCTTGGTCATAACCCCGCCGTTCGGGTTGTTGTGGCTTGCAAGGTGATTTCTATGAGGTTGGAAAAGTACCAGATCATGAAGCGACAACTGAAGAAATGAAGATGTTGCAATAAAATGGTCAAGCTTGCGATGTTCTCTTCAATGGATTGTGCCCCGAAGAATTCAACAAAATCAGTCGCCTTGAGAATACAAAAGAAATTTGGATACTTTGGTTGATATGCACGAAGGTACCCAGTCCATCAAGGAATCCTAGTTGGATGTGCTTCAAAGTCAACTTCACAAGTTCAAGATAAAGGATGGTGAAGGAGTCGCCAAAATGTACTCTAGGCTTGCTCTCATCACAAATGAGATTTCCGGCTTAGGAAGTGAAGAGACGACCGGCAAATTCATCATCAAGAAGATCCTAAGAGCCTTGGATGGAAAATATGATACCGTGTGCACCTTGATCCGAATGATGCCCAATTACAAAGACCTCAAGACCACGGAAGTCATTGGTAGAATTGTTGCTCATGAGATATCACTCAAGGATAAGGAAGAGCTCCACAACAAGTCAAGTGGTGCTTACAAAGCTTCAAGTGATGCTCCTACAACATCAAGTGAGAAGCAAGTCTCAAATGAAGAATTGAGCTTAATGG
The DNA here is from genome assembly GCF_018294505.1 of Triticum aestivum. NCBI lineage: Eukaryota > Viridiplantae > Streptophyta > Magnoliopsida > Poales > Poaceae > Triticum > Triticum aestivum. Next base: position 335,377,540 of record NC_057797.1, read on the forward strand.
TGAAGAACTTCAACAAGTTCTACAAAAATAGAAGCAAAGAGAGAAGCTCGAAGTCAAGGTCCTACAATGACAAAAGATCTTTGAGTCGTGATCGTAATTGCTACAATGGTGGAAGACCTGGACACTATTCCAATGAGTGTACGGCTCCCTACGAGAAAAGGGAAGATTCACCAAAAAGGAGGAGTATAAGAGATGAATCACCTTCAAAAGAAATAAGGTGTAGAGATGATCGTTATGAACGAAGACCCTCTCATAGAAGGAAGGATTCGGGAAGGAAGGACAAGTCATCAAAGAGCTACACAAGATGAAGACATCAAGCTCACGTTGGTGAATGAGTATCCGGTTCCGACTCCGACAACTCCTCCGAGAGAAGCTCACTCAGACTCCGACTATATCAAGATGAAGGTTTTGCCAGTCTTGCACTTGTGTCATCCAACTCCTCCGACATATTTGACTCACCAAATGAAGGAACTGGAAGATGCTTCATGGCTAGAGGCCTTAAGGTATCACACCCCGAGTATATTGATTTCAATAGTGATGAAGATGATTTGCTAGGTGATGATGATTTACTTGTTGACAACACTAGTGATGAGAACTATCATGAACTTGCTAATAATCATGATAATCAAGATGAAACAAATGACAATGATAAGAAGGACATTGAGAGTCTAACTAAAGAAGTAAAAAACTCTTAAGTTAGCTCATGAAATAACTCTAGATGAATATAGAGAGCTCCTAAAGACTCATGAGAAGCTACGCTTCGAGAAGCTAAATTTAGAACAAGAGCATGAGTTTCTAAAAGCTATCAATGATGATCTTAGAAAGAAGAGTTCTTCTTATCTTACCAAGCGTCTCCTCTTGTGTACTTATATGCCACAAGTAAAATCTGGCAATAAGAGCAAGAAAGATCCTTCCTCTAGTAGTAACAATAACCATGTTAAATCCAATATTGTTACTTCTAGTCGTTTTCTTGATCCACTAATGATTATCTTAGCCAAGTTACACTTGAGCAGGAAAATAGTGTATTGAAGGGAATTATAGAGAAAGGTGTTTACAAGAGCCTTGCTGCGAGTAAGTGATGTCGCTTGAAGCTACGTCGGTATTTCCCCAAAGAGGAAGGGATGATGCAGCATAGCGGCGATAGGTATTTCCCTTAGATATAAAACCAAAGTTATCGAACCAGTAGGAGAACCAAGCAACACAACATAAACAACACCTGCACAAAAATAACAACTACTCGCAACCCGACGTGTAAAAGGGATTGTCAATCCCTTTCGGGTAGTGGCGCCCCAAGATGGGCAATAGATCGAACGCTAAATAAAATTAATTGCAGCAAGGTATTTTTGTATTTTTGGTTTAGTAGATCTGAAAATAAAAGCAAAGGAAAATAGATCGCAAATGTAAATAATACGAGAAAGAGACCCGGGGGCCGTAGGTTTCACTAGTGGCTTCTCTCGAGAAAAATAACAAATGGTGGGTAAACAAATTACTGTTGGGCACTTGATAGAACTTCAAATACTCATGATGATATCCAGGCAATGGTCATTATATAGGCATCACGTCCAAGATTAGTTGACCGACTCATGCCTGCATCTACTAATATTACTCCACACATTGAACGCTATCCAGCATGCATCTAGTGTATTAAGTTCATGGAGAAACAAATAATGCAATAAGAGCGATGACATGATGTAGACAAGATCTATCTATGTAGAGATAGACCCCATCGTTTTATCCTTAGTAGCAATGATACATATGTGTCAGTTCCCCTTCTGTCACTGCGATCAAGCACCGTAAGATCGAACCCACTACAAAGCACCTCTTCCCATTGCAAGATAAATAGATCAAGTTGGCCAAACAAAACCCAAATATCGGAGAAGAAATACGAGGCTATAAGCAATCATGCATAAAAGAGATCAAAGAAACTCAAATACTATCATGGATATAAAAAGATAGATTTGATCATAAACTCAAAGTTCATCCGATCCCAACAAACACACCGCAAAAAGAGTTACATCATATGGATCTCCAAGAGACCATTGTATTGAGAATCAAACGAGAGAGAGGAAGCCATCTAGCTACTAACTACGAACCCGAAGGTCTACAAAGAACTACTCACGCATCATCGGAGAGGCACCAATGGAGGTGGTGAACCCCATCCGTGATTGTGTCTAGATTGAGTCTGGTGGTTCTGGACTATGCCGTGGGCTGGAATTGATTTTCATCGACTCCCCTAGGGTTTCTGGAATATTGGGGTATTTATAGAGCAAAGAGGCGGTCCGGGGGGCACCCGAGGTGGGCACAACCCACTAGGGCTCGCCTGGGCCTCCTGGCATGCAATGGTGGGTTGTGCTCTCCTTGGAGCACCCCCCCGGTGCAGCCATGGCCCATTAGGTGTCTTCTGGTCCATAAAAAATCTTTCGTAAAGTTTCGTGGCATTTGAACTCCATTTGGTATTGATTTTCTGCGATGTAAAAACATGCAAAAAAACAGCAACTGGCACTTGGCACTATGTCAATAGGTTAGTACCAAAAAATGATATAAAATGACTATAAAATTATTACAAAACATCCAAGATTGATAATATTACAACATAGAACAATCAAAAATTATAGATACGTTGGAGACGTATCAGCATCCCCAAGCTTAACTCCTACTCGTCCTCGAGTAGGTAAGTGATAAAAACAGATTTTTTTTATGTGGAATGTTGCTTAACATGTCATACCATATTTCTTTTTTCATAGCATGGACACTGTCGGCATCCTAGGAATGGGGGTGCCCAGACTTGCCTACCTGCGGCCCAAAGCATGGCTCCATCGACGGCTCGGTACGGCCCAGTTTCAGCAACAACAACCCAAGACCCATGCGAGGGGCCAAGCCTCGCAAGGCGGACGACACTAGGACCTCCCAGGGGGCAGCCTCACTAGGCTGGCTCCCGAGGAGCGGAGATATCAATGCAAGGTGCACCTCGCCAGGTTCACATGATGTGAGCCATGAAGAGCAAGGCCAGGTGAGCGCTAGTAGGCGCAGTGTACCAGTTTCCCCTTTGGTGCCAAGGAGGCAAGCGGAGGCGCAAAGTCTCGAGGAATCAAGCAAAGGTTTCCATATCGGTGCAACAAGACAAAGACCGCCAGGACGACAGGACGGAGGTCATCACGGAGCCCACTACAGCATTCACCACCAGAGCCTTTGCATGCGAAGACTACTTTTGTCAGGATAGCTTGTACTAGTTGTCTCCCTTTGAATTTGGCCGTTCTGGGATCCCTTCCCGCCTACATTTGGGAAGAGGACCAAGGCCACTATAAAGAGGACTTAGCCACCACCATAAGGGGGATGGACGAATTCCATCTAAACCACCTCACTAGCTCATCAAGCTTAAGAACACCTCACCTCCCGAGGTTGTTCATCCAGTGTACTAGTTCATCCTCAGCCCCTCGAGGCAATCCACCACAAAGCTGGAGCCGGGTATTATACCGCAAGGTGGCCCGAACTAGGACAAACTATTGTGTCCCTTGTCCCTTGGGTCCGTCGAGCTAGGCTGTGGAATCGTTGAGCCGGCAGGTTGGGAAGAGGGAGTTCTTCGCACGCACCCCAGTGTACGAACCTCTCAAGGGTCCACGGAACCCCAAATCCGACATTTCGCGCGCCAGGTACGGGTGCGTTGAAGCTTCTCTTCCGTCGATCGACTGGCGCTGCTCCACTGTCTCCATGGCTGATGCATGTCGAGCCCGTGCTGAGCGTCGAGCCGCTCTCGCCACTCGTGTCGCCTAGACGGTGCCCGTCGGCGGGCCTCCCCGTCGTTCTCCATCACCCACCGCCAACACCGCCAACACCGCCACCGACCCGGTGGGGCACGAGCAGCAAGCTTTGTCGTTGCACCCCTCTGTGCGGCGGGACGGACGCACCGCTACTCCATCGCTGACTCCGGCCGATTTGTCATCCTGCGCTTGTCACGGCCCAGCGAACGCGCAGGCTGCGTTGCTGATGGCACGGGAGCTCCTGCGCTACCGCCTGGTCGACAACCTCTACGAACACTGGTTAGACCGCATTGCTGAGCTTGTCAGCGCGGCTGGGGGCTCCCCTGCACCATCCCTTTCACTGCCTCGACCGCCGCCTGCTGCGGGCGACGTAGCCCATGGAGCGCCTTCGCCACCCCTCGTCAAGACGTCGCCCTCGGTCCAAGATGCGCAGCCCCACGGCGTGACCGGCCATGCAGGGCACCCACACGCGAAGAAGAAAGCTCCCGGGATGTCCAACAGCCGCAAGAAGGTGCTCCAGCGCTCCCTCCACCGCCATGTCAAGACCACATGCCGCATGCAGTGGTGGCACGTGAGCAGCAAGATCAGGCTCCGCCTCCACGACGGGCTCCGGTGACCATAGTGGGCTGCTGCCCCTTCACCCCTGAGCTATGCAGCGTTGTCTAGACAGGCAAGTTCAAGCCCGACCTACCTCCACGCTACGACGACACCCCTGACCCTGCGGAGTTCCTGTAGCTCCACGAGCTGAGCATCAAGGCGGCCAGCAGTGACAAAAAGGTCATGGTGAACTGGTTCCCCATGGCCCTCAACGATGGCACGCACTCATGACTCCTGAATCTGCCCGCGGGATCGATCTCCTCCTGGGGCGAGATGCGCGAGCGTTTTGTCATGAACTTCTAGGGCACTCGCGACCGCCCGCCTGCCGCGGGTGACCTACAGTGCATCAAGCAGCAGCCAGGGGAGACCCTGCAGAAATACATCCAGCGCTTCAACGGCGTTTGCCTAAAGATCCCCAAGGTTTCGGACGAAGCCATCATCTCAGTGTTCTCCGATGACGTCCGCGATGTCAAGATGAAGGAGGAGCTCGTCATCCACGAGGACCCGTGCACGGCTCTAGAGATGTTCAACATGGCTACCAAGTGCGCGAGAGCTGAGGAAGGGCGCCTCTCCCTCCTCGAACTCCCAGCAGCCGACCCAGAAGACAAGAAGTCAAGGACGTGAAGCGCAAGGGACTACCGTGCTTGCGGTTGAACTAGAGATGAAGCGCGGCTGCGACCACCCAGAGTCATCCAAGGGCATGCATACATTCTGTGTCTTCCACAACATACACAACCACAACACTAATGACTGTCAGGAGCTCAGGGCTATCCGCGATGAGCGCCTTGGTTGACGCCCCGAGCGCAACGACTGAGGCTATGGCCGTGAAGGAGGCAGAAGTGGAGGACGTTGGGACGACCGCGGTCCCTGCTAGGAGTGGTGCGACCAGCCTCGTGAGGATCGCTGGCAAGGCCAGCCTTGCGAGGGTGCCTGGAGAGACCAGCCTCGAGAGGATTGTCCTCAGGGCAATGCCGGCCTTCCTCCGCTGCTGCCACCACCAAGAAGGAACGCGACCACCACCAGGACGAGGGGACTGGGGGCTTCTAGGAGCCTCGCGCCATCGCCTGCATCTTTAGTGGCGCTCAGGCCACAGCCTCCGAATGCATCTTCAAGCAGTTCGCTCGTGAGGTGAACGCGACCCTCCCTAGGCTCGAGGCCACGCGCCTTCAGCTCGTCCAACCAGCTCAAGTGCGTGGTGACGGTCGGCACCCTCGCAATGCTCTGTTCGCCCATTATTAGCAATGTACTTATCACCAAGACCCTCATCGATGGTGGTGTAGGGCTCAACGTTCTTTCCATCAAGACGTTCCACCACCTCGAAGTGCCATACGATCAGCTGCAGCCCACTAAGCCCTTCTCAGGAGTGACTGACGGCTCCACCACTTCAATAGGGCAAATCTGCCTCCCTGTCACACTACAAAAAAAAGACCCATCCATGACATTTTGGGCCGAACGAAATTTTTTCTGTCATACTTATGACACTTCTATGATGATAATTGTGACAAAACCTGGTATCAACATAGATGTGGTGGGGTCCTACTTCTATGACAAGAAATCGTGACAGAAAATGGGCTTTTCGTCCTGGGCGGGCTGGAGATGCAGCTGCATGACATTCTTTGGGCTGTCCATGACGGAAAAAACCGTGGTAGAAGAGAGGGCGCGGAACATATCGGGGAGTTCCCAGTTACGGTGGGTGGTGAGGGGCCAAGTGATGCGCGTTTCTCTCGTACGTACGCGCGTGTGTGCGAGGCGTTGGGCTCTAACTGAACCCGAGCGAGGCATTGGGCTCTAACTGAACCCGAGCGATTGCACTGCAGGGTATGCATTACTGAACCCGAGCGATCGATCGATCCCTTGCTGTTAACTGAACCCGAGTAATTCCTTTGCTAGTATTCCTAACTGAAGCCGATCAAACACTGCTGCCTCCTTCCCTTGATGAACAGTGAGCACTTTTGAGGGGGTTTGGAAGTTCCCGGTGGGGGGTTGGATGAACAGGACCCCGTGGTAGTAGAGGTCGTTGCCGCTGGATGAACAGTACCCCGATCGATCAAGTCGGTGGATGAACAGGACCCCATGGAGGGGTGGATGAACAGGACCCAGTGGAGGGATAGATGAACAGGACGACCCCGTGGAGGGCTAGATGAACAGTAGCCGGTGGAGGGCTGAATGAATAGTAGCCCGTGGAGGGGTGGTTGAACAAGACCCCATGGAGAGGGCTGGTTGAACAGTAGCCGATGGAGGAGCGCGCGGTGGAGGCTGGATGAACAGGAGCCCGTGGATGAACAATCGCTGGTGGAGGCTGGAGGAGGTCGACAATGGATGAACAAGAGCTCGTGGAGGCTGGAGGAGGTCAATGGTTGAGATGAACAGTATCCCGTGGAGTCCCGTTTTGCGGTACGCCACACCCCTCCCGATGAATAGGACCCCCGTTTTGACCGTACCACTCCAACACAAGTCCGTTTCCTCTGTTTTGCGATACGCCACACCCCTCCCGATCAACAGGACCCCGTTTTGACCGTATGAGGTCTGTTTCCTCTGTTTTGCGGTACGCCAGACCCCTCCCGATGAACAGGATCCCGTTTCGACCATGGCCGGTCGAACACAACGCCGTTTCCTCGGTTCTGCAGTAGCCATGCCTCTTTTCCTTCGCCCGTTCCGTCCAAGCCTGTTGGCTCCCGATGATCATGACGTATTCTGACCCAGTTGGTTGCCTCCCGATGAACAAGACGTTGTTTCTCTGTTCCGACCCAGCCGGTTCGCTGCTCGATGAACAGGACACCGTTCCTGCCGTCCTTTACCTCTCCATGTACACAAGCCCTAGCCGTCCATATATATGCGCGAGTAGGCATTCGAGACCCCGCCCGTATGTACGTACGTGGCCGTTTTTTCTTTCTTGCACCCTGGCCGCTGTACGTACATGTACATGCTACATGCGTGCCTCTACTACGGCACATGCTCGCCTCTACTACGACATGTGCCCTTCCTTACATGGCCACGGTTCATCGCTGTAGCCTGCAGACAGAATGATCGACTAGTATGTACATACACGTTCGCCACCAGAATGACAATGCTACGTACGCCTCGACCAGGTGGGTCCCGACTGTCAGGCACGACTTTGCGTGCGAAGATGTAGCTGGTGGGTCCCAGCAGTCAGGGGGCAAATCATTTTTTTGCCCGTAATATGGACGCACTCCCTTGCGTGCGAAGATGTAGCTGGTGGTTCCCAGCAGTCAGGGGGAAACATTTTTTTCGCGAAATACTATGGCCCGTCCGGTGGGTCCCTGCTGTTAGGTGGAGGAATCATTATTTTGCACGTAATAAGGAAGCATTTCCTTGCTGTGGCCATGGACCCAACTATCAGCCTCTCCACGTACAGTACTCTTCCGATGGAAATCGTTCGTTGACCACATTAACCATGCCGCACCTAGAGCACCAGGGCGGTGGACGATGACGAGGCCTAGGAAGGGGAAGACGCGAAGCCGGGGAAGACGCGGCAGTGGATGCCCACGCGAAGGGGTGTATGTGGGTTGACTACATCGGCTGCGGTGTGAGGCTGTCGTCGCTGGAGAATAACAGGAGGTGTGGGTGAGTATAGAGGGATGGCATGGCCAGCAGTGGAAGCATGGCTGGCCACAGGAGGCAGGAGCAGGCGGCACGGCCGACGCTTGTTTGGGCGGCTGGAGCATGAAGACCAGAGGTTGAAGAAGCACTACGGTCGTTGGATGGACATCGTACGGTCACTGGAGCTAGAATCGTTCATATTGACTAAGTTGACGACGCCCTCCGTCACCGTCAACTTAGTAGGCCCACAAGTCCGCCTCCCATTATGCTGGGTCCTAGCTAGCAGGGGGAGTATTCATTTTTTTGTGCTTAATAAGGAAGCACTTCCTTGCATGCGAAGATATAGCTGGTGGGTCCGAGCTGTTAGTGGCTGGAACATTTTTTTGCAAAATACAGAGGCCCTTTCAGTTGGTCCCAGATATCAGGTGGAGGAATCATTATTTTGCGCATAATAAGGAGGCATTTCCTTGTGTGGGGCCATGGACCCAGCTGTCATCCTCTCCACGTACAATCCATTTCTGATGGATGTCGTTTGTTGACCACGCCATGCTGAGAGCACCAGGGCAATGGACGACGGCAAGGCCTACGAAGGGAACGACACAGAGCCGGGGAAGACACGACAGTGGCTGCCCACGCGGTGGAGAGTACGAGGGTTGACTGGTTCGGCTGCCTTCGCCGTAAAATAACAGGAGGTGTGGGTGAGTAGAGGGATAGCCAGGCCAGGGATGCGAGTATGGTGGGGTCGTGAGGCCTGCCCGGCAGCACCGCCGGCCACGGGAGGCACGAGTAGGCGGTTCTGCCGGCGCTAGTTTAGGCAGCTGGAGCAGGCAGATCAGAGACTGAAGAAGCACGATTGCCGTTAGATTGACATCTAACGGTCTGACGCTGGTAGAGTCGATTGTTGACTAAGTTTCTCTTTTTGAGAAACCTTGTAGCATGAACTTAGTAGGCCCACAAGTCAGCCTCCAAATCTATGGCAGACAACATAGAGCCCATTTGCTATTTTTTAATAATTTGCAGCCCATTTGCTAATTCTTAAGTAATTTATTACAGCCCATTTTCTGCCCAGGACCACGGTCAAAAAGTTCAACCTAATTTTGCATATTTCGGTGGAGTTCGAACTGTTGTAATCCCAAAATGATAAACATTTGTTTAAGAACTTATTGATTTGCCAAAAAATCGTTTTGTTTTTGTAGGCAAACAAGACGTGGGACAATTGAGTTGGTTTAAGGGAAACGAATGGTAAAAAAATCAGCGCTGGGAGGGAAAACAACAACAAAAATAAGGATGTAAATATGAAAAGGGAACTTTATGTATTTTCAATATAATGATACGTGTATATGAACTAGTAAAACTATAGGTAGAGATTAGAAAACGGAAGTAGGACATGGCGTTTCAAAAGGAAAATAGAACTGGGTTGTGTGTTTGATTCAGTAAAAAAACTACATGCGGATGCTGTAAGACAAAATATAACTAAAGCTGGTGGGCCAGAGGCCAGTGGATGCCTGCTGGATCTTTGTGCCCCGTTGTCGTCATGGGCTAGGCCTGTTAAAAACAAAACCAAGCCTGGGCAGTCTACAACCCACTTGAAACTTGCTCGACCTGAAAAAACAATATACCTGCTCAATAAATGAGAGAATTCTGCAACTACAGACTGATAACTGGGATGCAGTGGGTATATTGTTTTTTTCATCAAGATAATAAGTGCACGCACTTGTTTCAAAAAATTTGGAGAACTGGGAATTCAAGCGGCAGGTGCTTATGCTACCCATCAAATAAAAATCAGGTGCCTGAAAATTTGTTTCGAAACAAATGATTCAGCTTTATATCCACGTCTACCCTCGGCATGATGGTCGGAAGCAAATGCCAAGTTCATACCGAAAGATCGTTAACAACAATACCAACCTGCGGACGACAAGGTAGTACAAGTACCAATACCAAACGAACTTATAATATTTTTAGTCCTAGCCATAGTGTTCGTTTAGTAGAAAATCTTACAGAAGACCATCTCCCGCTCCTTCTCTTGCTCCAGGTCCCCGAGGTGGTACTGGTGCATCACCCAGTTGGTCCTCTGCTAGTCGAAGTTCTTTTTTGCGGGTTTGGTCGAAGTTCTTGTTGGTGTGCAGCACCAGAACCTTTTTGCTGCCTGTCTGCCGACCATTGACCATCGCCGGCAAGGTATTGCCGGTCTTGTGCCACATCGCATGCATGCTGCACTCTGACTATATCTTGCGACGCGTCCATGTGCCCCTTTTGAACGCCCTGGAATTGCGCTGGAAGAAATGCTTGCTTAGGCCACTCAATGTGATACCTGCAGTATTGTCGAATACAAGTTTTAGTGTACGTACTTGGCATTTTCATAACATCTTTGGCATGTTGCAGTCACTTGTTTCACTTTTTATTAACTGTCAAATTGTAATTGCTTCACTAGGTCTGCGTCTAAAAAGAAAAATAGAGCTATAAACAAAGGAATATGTTTGTGCAAGTAGACGGCCCATCGGTCTCTTACCTGGAAGTTTCTCAAGATGGGTGTAGCATATGTCGTGCTCACTGTCGATGGTTGGTATGAAAAAATCGATGAGAGGGTGAGATCGCGCGCTGTTAGCAATCACTTTGCCTCAAGGTGCTCGATCATCTTCTGATCCATGGGATCGAACTTGACGCCAGCCGGCAGCACCGACCAATCCTTCTTGGAGTTGCATCGGTTAATTCTAGTTATATGATACTCAATGTATGATCAAATCGACTATTTTAAGTGAATGCTGAAAGATTTCGACAGATAAGTGGTAGTACTCCACATCTGAAGTCCACAATACCTGAACACACCGTCGGGATTCTTGTGTCACCTCACGCGCAGCTGGACGGCCATCGACCAAAGAATGTGAGGCTACCACTACTAGGAAAAGGCTAATTAGTGGCGCACCTGTTTTTGCCATTAATGACGCACTACAGGTGCGCCACTATTATCATGCCACTAGTAACAAATACTAATGGTGCAACTTTTATGTTACTAGTGGCGAACCTAGCAAATGGTGCGCCACTAGTAAGTTTGAATTATTTTCCATTTCCCCCCTCTAGATCTTAAAAGCCCCATATCTTTTGTTCTGTTAGGTTTTTGGGGATTCTGAAAATCTTGAACTTAGTTCCCCCAGTTCAATTCGGATGTAACTCTCCGAGTAGATGATTTTTCATATAAAAAACTTTTTAATCCGAGTTCGTATGCAAAAGTTATGCCCATTTTACTAAATTCCAGAGAGATTTTGCAAATAAAGTCGCATTTCATATTTGTAAATTTTCCCAACAACTAGACCACATATCACGTGGGAAACTTATTTTCTTTTATTTTTTTGACATTTCCATCATTTTCTTTTATTTATTTTTTTAAACAGAAAAGGCGGTCCACGGGGGGGGGGGGGGGTGCATTTGGTCAAAGCTACCAATGGCGCACCACCTACCAATGCGCCATTAGTAACCCTGGTTACTAATGGCGCACCTGTTACATGGTGCGCCATTACTAGTTTCGCAGGCTTTGGGACATGGAGTTGGTGATTAGGTACGGCCACATGTACCTGTGTCGTGGTTGGGAGCAGTTCTACCATGCCTACGACCTGCGGCATAGGTACTTCCTTCTCTTCAGGTACGACGGCGATGCCATGCTCATCGTGAAGGTGTTCAACATGACGATGTGTCGCATGTGCTACCAGGACGACGATGATGCCAGTACGTTTTGCCTCTTCTTCCTCTACATTTTTCTTTGTCTCACATCGATTGTTAACGGTCATTGTTGCATTTGGTCAGGCAATGGGGGCAGCAACAGTGACTATGGCTACAGCCAAAGCAGCATCGACTTTGGCTGCAGGAAAAGCAGTAGCGAGGATGATCCGAAATGGAGTGGGGAAGAAGAGGAGCAGAGTGGGGATGAGGAGGTGCAGGCTGACGATGGGCAACATATGCTGGAGGCTGAGGATGACGTAGCGATGGTGGTGGCTGGCGATGGGCAAGAGATGGTGGTGGCTGAGGATGACCTAGCGATGGTGCTGCCTAAAGATGACCTCGCGGTGGTGGTGGTGCCTGACAATGACCTCGCGATGGTGGTGGTGTCGGCGATCCCACAGCGGGGCGACATGACCATGCCAATTGTGGTAGAAGACTACATCCCACTGCCTCCACCGCCTCGCCGCTCTTGGCGCATCAGGATGAGGAAGGAGAAGGAGAAGAAGAATGAGGAGTGAACTATGTCAGGATGTCAGATCTCCAGAATGATCTATATATACTTAGCTTTATTTCCTCCGAAATGACATAAGTTAGCTCTAACATGCTAAGTTATCTCTAATATGCTTAGTTTCCTAGGTTTGCTCAATAATGACATACACTTGGCTTACTTGTGTAAAAAATTGGCATAATTATGCTTAGTTAACTCAAAAATGGCATAATTAGTTAAGTTAGCTCCAAAATGACCAAGTTTACCTAGGTTAGCTCCAATATGATCCATTTTACCTAGGTTAGCTCCAAAATGACCAAGTTTACCTAGGTTAGCTCCAATATGATCCATTTTAGCTAGGTTAGCTCCAAAATGACCAAGTTTACCTAGGTTAGCTCCAATATGGTCAATTTTAGCTAGGTTAGCTCCAAAATGACCTAGTTTACCTAGGTTAGCTCCAAAATGACCAAGTCTACCTAGGTTAGCTCCAAAATGACCAAGTCTACCTAGGTTAGCTCCAAAATGACCTAGTTTACCTCGGTTAGCTCCAAAATGACCAAGTTTACCTAGGTTAGCTCCAAAATGACCTAGTTTACCTAGGTTAGCTCCAAAATGACCATGATGGCATAATATGCTTAGTTCACTCAAAGATGGCATAATTAGCTAGGTTAGCTCCATTTTACCTAAGTATGCTTACTTCTTATTCCAGTCTTCTTCTTCTTCTAACTTTCTTGTTTCCCATTTTTTAGATCTCATTTAATTAACGGAAGCTTGCATGGATGGAGTGCTTCTTTTCCCTTTCTGCTTTTATTTTGTAAAGATGAACTTGCATGGATGGAACTTGTTATATGGATGGATGGATAATAGTGTTGGATGAACAATGTGAAACTTTTGTAATATGGATGGATGGAACTATGTGTTGGTTATGTATGTATACATGATGAAACTTGTGTGTTGGATATGTCTTTTTTGATATTTGTGTTATGAAATTTGTGCATTGAAACTTGTGTGTTCAAATTGAATGAATTTATGAAAAACACAAAAAACAGGGGCTATACAGGATCTTTGCCGTCCGCCAGCGGACGGCAAAGATGCCACATGGAAGCTCCTTGTACAGCCTGGGGGGGTGTCCTATTTGGTTACTTTGTCGTCCACTGGCTGACGGCAAAGGTGCAATGGTCTTTGCCGTCCGCCAGCTGACTGCATAGCTCACCGTTAGCCCCCTAACGGCCAGACGTTGTCATGTGTGCCATCCATGACCTTTGCCGTTAGTCGCCTGGCAGCAAAGACCATTTCATCTTTGTATGGCGGATGGCAAAGTGCTTGATTCCTGTAGTGCAACATGGCATGATGCGCAACCAAGTATGATGCATGTTCGGTTTAATGATGGATGGCATGGCAAAGTGCACAAACAATACTACAAATTAAGTGGAGCTCAATATGCAACGAGTTGCGTATTGATGAAACACCACATCAATTATTTAGTTCTCTCTCATTTATGTACCCAACAATATTAAATGTTGTTAAACATGGCAAGAGGTGAAACATAAAGAAACTATCTATTTAGGCAAGTTTAAATGAGGCCAGAAACAACAAACTACAATTCCGGAAAAAACCCCAAATGCATATTTTGCATTTGCTACTATTCTGCCCTAAACCATATTTTAGAGTTGTTAAACATGCAAAGTAAGTGCACCATGTTAATCTATGCATTTTTCTAGACAAGTTTCATATATAGTTTATTTAATTCGGAGCTACGGTTATTTAGTTATGAAATAAATCATTTTGGCATGCTATTTAAGCAAATTTAAGCAAACATCAATTTTAAACATTTTAACATGGTTGAAAGTGGCATATCATGAAAGTTCATGAAATTCTAAGCATTTTACATATATGACATGTTTCATTTGAATGCATGGATATTTAGATATGAGCAATGCAATTTTAATGGCATTTCTGAAAATATGCATGCACTAGATATAAGACAAAAACATAGAATGAAAAGAAAACGTTGCGGGCCGAATGCAATGCACTGTGCAAGGCCCTAAACAGATAAACAAGAGCCTCCAGGGACTCGAACCCCAGATCCCCTGGAAAGATGCACGCTGAGACGACCACTAGGATGATTGTGTGTTTGTGTTAACAGAGGGGCGTCAGCCTTAGATGAAGAAGGACAAGGGCCCTGATCTTGGGGAGGCAAAAATTTGATGTAAAAAGGGCAGCGGCCCTTGGGATTTGATCCCTGGTCGCTCGGGTGCAAACTGGCTAGTCTAACCAGTAGCAACAGAAGTGCACTTGATATAATTCGCAGACAAATTGTAACTGAACCAACAATCGAGCGAACCTGACTGAAAATAACAGAAAACAAGATGAGAAAGAAACATGGGCGCCTGGGATTTGTTCCCCAGACCCCTCGGTAGAATAGTTGTTGCTCTAGCCACTAAGCTAGTTGTCTCCTTGTGATATGAAGCGAGATCGGCCGAACAAATAACATGTGCATCTCGCGGCCAGGACCAAAACTAAAGCGTGCGCACGGACGGGGACTCGCCATCGACGGGAGCCAACAACAATAGCTCCCGTGGTTGCAGAGTACCGGCGGGGGTGCAGAAACGTGCCAGGGTTCGTGTGGTGGAGCAACGATGCGAGGGTGTGTGTGTGCAAGGGGCCGAGTAGAGGAGCTAGCGAAGCTGCTACCATGGCGCTCATGGAGATCAAACTCCTGCCCGCGTGGATCAGGACCTAGAGGATGAAAACGAGCGCTAGGTAAAGGCCAGGAGGGTGAAGGGCTCACGGTGGGTAGGATGGTGTAGTCGATCGCGCTCGGGGACGAACGGAGGCGGCGACCCATGAAGTAGCAGGAAGCAGGGGAGAAGACGATGATGAACTTGGCGACGTAGTGGAGGTGACCTAGTGCAGGGAAGACACCTGAACGGACGTAGCGGACGTCGAGGAAGAAGATGGACATGTCGGAGACGAGCTTGATGCCCTCCGGCTGCGAGCACGACGACAGACGCCGGCGGGGTTTTCTCTTAGGTGCTCTGTTCTTGCAGAAGAAGAAGAACCAGAGGAAGCAGAGGCCTTGTGGCGGCGGCGAGAGGGGGGAGAGGGAAACCCTAGGGCGCGGGGCTGAGGCTTTATGGGGGAGGTGCGTGGACTGGGCTGCCCTCGTGGCCATGTGCGCTCGGCCTGGATGTTTTTACTGTGAGAAGAGGAGGAAACAAGAGGAAGGAGAAAGGTGAGGAAGAGAGAGACCGCCAGGTAGGGTCAAGCTGGTTGAAACGTGGAGTTTCAGCATGGGAAGGCTAGGTGGCTGCAGCGCTGGGTTGCTGGGCCGGATGGAAGGAGAGGCCCAGCGAGTAGCCGAGGCAAGGGGCCTTTCCCTCTCTTTTAATTTTTCTGTTTATATGAGTAAACAATCAACAATGGGGAAAGTCCAGGGGTTTTTGGTCAGGAATATGAGATATATAAATATATATCTAGAACCCTGGATTTATGCACTATTTGATAAAAGTGATTTGGCAATTTTAGAGATAGAAAAATAATTCAAGTTTGAATTTAATTAAAACTTGAGCCATTTTGAAGCCTACCAAAGCAATTACAAAATGGATGAAATTTGGCAGAGAGGGTGTAGACAAGGTGAATGATTATTAGGAAATAAGTGAACATTAATGGAGGAGGGGAAAATTCACTTGCAAAAGAATCATGAAAGAAGAAGGAAGGAAGATGTGATGATGCATGGCCAAGGTTTGAGAGAGAGAGAGATGGCAAGGGGTGATGTACACACATCAACTAGAGCAACACACAACATGTATAAGGGGCAACGCACAAGATGATCATGGCAACAGTATAATGCAATATGACAATGAGAGGGGCACGACTATGCAATATAACCAAATGAGATGAGCATGGTGCAAGATGCAAAGATATGACAAAGCACTCAACATGATCATGGTATCAACATAGAGGAATAAAATATGCAAAATAATTATGATAATGCAACAAACAAAATAAACACACAACAACAACTAAAATAAAGGAAGACAACTAGAGCATCGGTCTCGAGGCGTCACAGCCGCATCCACATTGAGCGCGGGTGCTTCCATCGAGAGGGTGTCTGCGACAGTCGACAGGGCAACTGCAGTAGCCGGGATGGCTGCAACTGCTACTGCGACGGCGGCTGCAAACGCCAAGAGCGCTTGAGCTGCCATCTGTGTCATCGATGTCGCCCTGGCCCAGGTCGAGGCCATCCACGCCAAGATCGAGGATGCACAGGCCAAGATATTCCAGGCCACCTCGGAATCAAGCATGTAACCCATGTCCAAAAAGGTGGCGGTGTTTACGGAGCACCTGCTTCCTCATGAGGTTGCCGAGCGGGAGCTGGAGATGCAGGAGGCAGCGAAGATCGAGGAACACCGGGAGGAGGAGTTGCGCATGGCTGAGGTCGAGGTAGAGAAGAGTCTATCCGCCGAGGAATCGGTGGTAGAGTAATAGCGCGAGCTCTGGCGCAGCCACTACTACAAGTGCTACAACCTTAAGGGTGGCGCCGAGGACAAGGGCAAGGACAAGGAGGCGGTTGACTTTAGCAGGGGGACGCGGAGTCCGCCAATAGCGGCATGTCACCAGGACAAGTCATCGATGCCTCATCTCACACCGGCGATGCATAGGCCGATGCGGCGGCGGATTTGTTAAAATTATGCGTACTTAGGATTTGTTTTTAATGCTGGTCTTTTCTTAGATTAATGTTTAGGTCAACTAGCTCTGTTTAATTACTAAAATTTCCCGATTCAGTAAGTGTGGTTTGTCTGCTGTATGCCCTTTTGTGTGCCCAAATTAGCAAGCGATGTTAAATTATGCAATGACGTGCCCAGTGAAATTTCCTCCAAAATTTGAATTATCAAACTCATCCCATGCACGTAAAGCAGAAGAATCGTTTGCGATGCACACAATCGTTCAAAGTGAATGGTCCGGCGGCACCGAGCGCAAAGTTTCCCTCCACATTTCCAAAATTTTGGCCTACCGCCAAAATATCTACCCCGCCCCCTCCCCCTTCCCCACCCTCTTTTCTCCCCAACCACAAGTAACATTTCCCTTATTTCCTCCTTCCTTCCTTCCTAAGATATAGCCGCTTCCTCGCTTGCTTCCTCGCTCTCGCCGTCTCGCATCCTACCACCGGGGTCCCCATGGCCTTCTTCAAAGACCTCTCCAGCAGTTCCTCCTCTGGCGATGACCCGTTCACCACCCGGGTATGCCTCTCTTCTCTCTCTCGGGCTATGACTTGGAATGAAGGATTTTTAACTGGCAGTCGATTTAAGTTATTTCTTCCTCTTTTAGCTCCCTAGGACCATCAGTGGCAACGAATGGAGCGGTGTGGCTGAAGATCTATCCGCTCGTTGTCACCATCAATCTCCATGCGTGAAGCTAGTTGCGTTTGAATCTGTGGACAGTGGGAGGAAGTTTTTGGCATGTGCAGAGAAGGTTAGACCCTCTTTCGTTGTTACAAATCATTTGTTAGATGTGATTCAGACACTGTCACGGTCCCAACCCATTCATGCCACACCTTCAACCAAACACATCCTAAGACAGTGTCACAGTTTGTACCTAGTATCTAAAATTGTTGCCATCTCATCAGCAGTGCCATTAGAAAATTATTTGGCACTGATTCAGTAGTTTGTGCAACCAACTTTGGTCCACACATCTGAGCAGCCAAGGAGTAAAATACTAAATCTTTATGGCACAAAGGAACTGGGCATCAGAGCAACTAGGTGCTCCGGAGTCCGGGTCCCTGATTTTTTCCGCTGCATCGGCTCGCCAGTGTAGGGCACCGGTGCGAGATGTAGCAACAATTGTCTTTACACCAGTTTTCACATACATAGTGGACGACCTTAGTGCTATTAGTTCTATGTTACCAAATTTGCGCATGTACACACCTGTTAGTATCAATTTGCTGTCATCCAAACACTGTCGCTATGCTGTTGCAGCTATATTTACCTTCCACATAAAATGTTCAATTTGTTATTTATTATACATGAGTAAGAACTTGTAGCGTTGTTGTAGTTAATTATAGTTTCTGATGTTCTAGAATTTGGTTGTTGTCTCAGTAGCAATTAATTCACTTGCACATTGATCTTTTTGGGAAGATATGTCATAATTAACATGTTTCTTCAGTTTTTTCAAAATAAGCATTGGTGATTTTGTATGATGCTATAAACCCATTTCCCCTACAATTGTTACCGATCTAGTTTTAAATATTATAGGATGAACGGAAGTGTTCTTACTTGGAGTTGATCAAGAGTGGCCACAATCTTTGAAGATGTGCCTAGCGAAGCTCTGGAGCATATATGAGGAAGACAACAGAGGTAGGCTTAGAGAAAGTTTTGTCAACGTTGAAGAATATTTGAAGATGCGGGATAAAAAGAGGAAGGTGGAGAATGAGCTCAGATTTTTTAAATCATACTTTGCTAAGATGGTGTTGGCGAAGGAGGAGGCACTTTCCTAGTTGGCCAGTGCAAAACAGGTTCTTACTAAACTGAAAGCAGAGGTGGATAAGACGAGCTTGGATGATCTCGATTAGGGAAGTGAATATATTGTTCTAATATTGTTCTTACGAAGTTGAACTAGCTATATCTTGTACTGTGATGTTTTCATGTAGCTATCGTACCGTGATGTTATAATATATTTATGCGCTTGATATGAAATTGGCAAAAAAATGTTCGATATGAAATGTGAATTTGCATAATACTGGAATTATTAATTGTAAACTAACAAACCTGCTAAATGTGTCATGGAACTTTGCAAACGGTTCTAGCAGTAAAAGCGCTTGTGATGGATAGCCCAATGCCACACAGTTTTCTTCATCAAATCGTGTGTGATGTAGTTGATAAAAGGAAATAGTTAACCAAGGCATAGCGTGTGTGATAGTTACACCTTTCACACACGAGCGTACACATAAAACTGTGTGGGATGTACATACGAACGGAAACGTTTTCCCTGGATTGACTATGTGGGATCTACATAAGAACAGAAACGTATTCCTTGGATTGACTGTGTGTGATATACATACGAACGGAAACATTTTCGTTGGATTGATTGTGTGGGATGTACATACGAATGGAAATGTATTCCTTGGATTAACTGTGTGTGATATACATATGAATGGAAATCTTTTTATGGGATTCACCGTGTGGGATGTACATATGAACGAAAATGGTTGGGTTTCGATGCCTCGCCCGATCTCAGACGAGCTCATTTTGCCCCAGCCTATGTCCCAGGAGGGCCTATCCCCGACGATTTCTGGGTCGTGTGGGAAGGACCCCCCAAATAGTGCGCGGACACGTGGCAGGAGACGATTGCGCACGCTGATTTGCCATGGCGACTAGTCAATCCAAGGTGCACTTTGCGCAATTACTGTGTGTCGTGGGGTCATGGGACTGTTACAGTTATAGTGAAACGGTAACTGTGTGAAGCGTCACGCCCTCGTTCCGCTTTCCCCCCCTTAAGAGTAGGGAAAAACAGAGCGACACGATTCATTTGTCTCTTGCCCCGCTCTCCCATCTTCTTCCTTCACAAGCCAAGCGACAGTTCCTCCTCTCGCTCTCCCTTCCGCCGCCGCCCTTTCTATCAAATCCTTCTTCCTTTCGTGTCGCTGCCACAGGAATGGGGAAGAAACCCGCGAAGAAGAGAAAGCCGATGGCCGCGGCGAAGGAAGCTACCGCCGAGGGAAGCAAGAGGTTGGCGGAGCTGAACAAGAAGCGGAGCGAAGACATGATCTTCATCCCATCGACCTTGAGCGGCCCATTTCTTCAGGCGAGGTATGGGTATCTGTGGGGGAGGCCCGTTGAAAGAGGGCATGAAGCGCCCGTGGTTTATGCGGCAGGGAAGGAAGATCTGCTGGATTCTTATCGATTCTTCAGTGCTTACTTCATCTGCGGCCTTTGTGCCCCCTTCTCTGAGTTCTTCGAGGCAATCATGAATATCTATGGATTCCACCTCCTCGATTTCACGCCAAATGCAATGGCGACCATGGCCATCTTCACGCATTTGTGCGACCATGGCCTCCTCGAGTCTGGCCCAATGTGGATCTGTTCCAGCATTACTTCTTCCCGCGGGTGGAGAGCAAAGTTAACCTCTCCAGAATCATTAGCTGGATGCTGTGCATGGCGAGGAAGATCTGGGATTACCTCCCCAAGTACAAGTGCGAGAGGTGGGACGAATGGAGAGGGGATTGGTGTTGGATCCAATATAAGGAAGACCCTGAGTTCTATGAAGCACAGAAGGAATGTGTCGAGCGCAACAAGGATTGGAGCGCCAAAGGCCTCTCTAAGGATAGGTTGCGCCCGGCAATTAACATGATCACCCGTTTGAGGACTGCCGGGTTAACCATTGAGCATGTGGGGGCAAACTTTCTTCTCCGCCGCATCTCGCCGCTGCAAGAAAGGGACAGACCTGCGTGGTTGTATGGCGACACTACGGATAGGATGCGGTTGCTCCCCGGGTTGGCCAATAACTTGTCAGTTTATGGCCATGGCTGGCTGTGCGACCAACTATTTGGTCACTTCGAGTTGTTCAAGCTCCTGGCAACTGTCATCCCTCTAAACATCAATTATGACTAAGACCAGATTTTGAAGTGGATGCTCGACTGCAACGCCGAAGGGGTAGCGGGCACCTGGCAGCTACCCACCATGGACGAAGAGCTCTAGTGGTCGAACACCCTAGTGGAGAGGGCCACCAGGAATGAAACTGGAATGTATAAGCGCACCTCCGCTGCGGAGGTGGCGTATATTCTGAAGAGGGTCGAGGAGGACAAGGTTGCCCGCCTTGCGGAGATGGAGAAGGCCGCGAAGACCGGGAAGGGCAAGGGGAAAACCGAGGACTGGAGTTCTTGCCATGGCGGCAGCGAGACGCGAACCACCAGAGGGGCCGCCGGGCAAGAGCTTGCTGGGGATAACTTTGCTGGGATAGAGGCCCTAGCCATGGCAGCAACGGAGCTTCAGGAGGAGGAGGAGGTTGGCTTGGGTGGAGGATCCTGACGAAGAGTGGCTCGCGGCTGGGCCGCAAGCCCCCGAGTCAGACCCAAACCAGCGCACCCACAGGCACGCCGCTGCTCGTGGGACAACGACTTCCAACCCAGCGCCGGCTGCCAAGAGGGTGAAGAAGATCACTACCAAGGCCACCAAGGCATAGGTGGCATGCCGCTAGTCCCCTTGTCTTGCTCAGGCCAAGGCCTCCTCCGCCAAGCGGCCGACAGACGTGGAGGCGGAGTCCAACCCCCGCTCCAGCTCGAGCTCCTTGCACAGCTCGTCTTCCACGGAGCTCCTGGCGCCATGGCAAGCAACGAAGCCATCGGGGAGTTCTGTCCCTCCGCCTCTAAAGAGAGGACGGGAGTCTCTACCTCCCATGGAGTTCAACTTGAACTCCATGCTCATTGAAGAAGAGTAAGGAGGTTTTTCCTTTGTGGTAGATATCTCTTAGGCAGACTTGAATGTTATTGCTGACTAACCTCTTGTTATTGTTGTTGCCGGCAGGGAAGTGGAGGAGGACACAGAAACCCTCATCCACCGTTCAAGAAAGACGCTCATGTGCCTTGGGTCGGGTCGCTGAAGGGCGTAGAGAGCATACCCTTGGCGGGGGATGATGCAAAAAGCCCCACCCCAAGCCCGTAGTCCAGCCCTCCTCTCGAAGGAGGAGATACGGTCCCATCCGCCGGAGGTGGTGGAGACGGCCTCCCCGTTCCCCCAGTCGGATGGGGCAGTGAGGCGACGCAGGGCGAGCCCCTCCCCGAGGGGCACGCTTCTCCCGTCGCTCAGGCTGAAGAGACCCCCATGGAACCTTCCGTGGAAGAGGTTGTGTAGAAGGTTGCCGATACTGTCCCGGCAGAGGGTGAAGTTCATGGCCGGGCAATAGCTGTTGCCGGGGAAACAGCTGTTCCTGCCCGGCAGACTTCCCCGGGTACCTTACTTATTTCTTCTTTTCTTCTTTGCTTTGACTATTTCTCCTGATTTCCCCATTCGCTTGAGACTTCTGCTTCCTCATCTTTCCTTGGCCTTTTCGTGTGCAGCCCCCAAGCCGAGGAACCAGAGGTGCTGGAGGTGGTGGCCGGTATAGCAAGGGCAGTGGAGATTGTTATCACTGAAGGACAGGATCTTGTTGTCGGGGATGAGGCCGTGGAGATTGTTACCGCTGAAGGACAGGATCTTGTTGTCAGGAATGCACATGGCTCTTTAGCGGTTGTGGAGCACCCTCTGGAGGACACCCCGGTAGAGGAAGTGGTTGTCGAGGCAAAAATTCCCCTCCAAACCATGGGCCCACTTCCCTCCTCCAGGATCGTCGCTCAAGCCCCGCCGTCTTCCTCAAACACGCTGGACATGGTGTTGTCGTTGCCTGATATTGGCGCCCCCGGCCCGTCTTTGGCAACGGACGTGGAGCTCGATGAAGAGCTTCAGCGCCTCCTGGCACCGCTGTACATGGGAGCCGGGGAGGCCGATGAATCAGCTGTTATCACATGATTTGTCCTTCATGGGTCCATGACAGCGGGCGTGAAGGAGATGCAGGCCTGACATAGTCAGAAGTGGCAGGAGCACAAAGAGCGGCGTGAGTCCCCAGCAGGGTGAACCAAAAGTTGAAGGACAAATTCTTGGAGCTGCTTGAATGGCACGATAAGCATTCAAGGTGCTCTCGAGGCAGCAAGAGACATCCTAATAACGACGGAGGATGTCATGGCTCGGGAGATGCGCTTGGCGGAGCAGAAGGCATCCCTGGATGCCAGAGAGTAGGAGATCTCCCACTGGGAGGAGAAGCTCGAAGCCACCCTCCGCAAAAAGGATGAAGGTGTAGAGGCTCTAGTGCAGCAACGCATCAAGGAATTGGAGGACAAGCATGGAGCCACCCTGGACGCCCTTGCCACTGACCATGCTCAGCTAAAGGAGCTTACTGAAGATCTGGATGCATCGTCTGCCGCCAAGACTGACCTTGACCAGCAGGTGGCTAAGCTGAATGAGGATCTTGCTGAGAGCGCCAAAGAGGTGGAGGCACTTAAAGAGGAAGCACAGCAGGCAAAGATCCACTTGGCTGATGTGCAGTCCCAGCTCTCCTCCAAGACCCAGAGCCTTGAGACTGCCAATCGCAACATCTCGAACATGAAGGCGAGGATCGGCATGCTAGAGCGTTCGGCGGAGTCGCTCGAGTCCTGCCAGCAGTTGTTGTCCAAGGATTTGGACAATGCCCAACGTCTTCGACAAGATGCAGAGGACAAGCTGAAGAATCAAGTCGATCTGAGTAACCTCTGGATCAAGAGCCTGATCGACATCGACGAGCACCTTGGCGCCCAAGCTGCGGCGATGGACATGGACGACCCAGTCTTCTCAACCAGCAGGCAGGAGGTCCTGAGCCTAAAGCTGGGGCTCTTCTTCAATGAGCTGATCTAGAAGCTAAAGGTGCATGAAGAGGGGAGGGCCGAGCGCTTTGAGACCGAGTCCCGGAAGCTTGCCCGTGTCACCCTCATCATGGTTTTGAGGAATATCACATGCCGCCAACCAGAGCTCGACCTTTACGACATATTCAAGAAACCACCAGCGGGTGCCAACGTCGTAGCCGCCAAGGAGAAGGCTGCGCCCCGGGTTGACAGGGTTCTCCATGTTTGAACTGCTCCATCTGGCTATGAGGCCAGGTATCAGGCCGCTGTTGCTTCTGCGTTGCCCTGTAATGAAACATGAAATACATTTTGTGTTTAGCCATTCTATCACTAGTGTTTTGCGTGAAACTGATATTCCTGGCTGGATATTAAATGCGTTTTTATCCCTTTGAGCCCTATATGCTTGCGTTCGTCTGATCAATTCCTATGTATGCTCTGGATGCCCGCCGATATCATATTGCCGCGATTGTCATAAGGGTCTGACCCTTAATAGTCATCTTGGCATGGATGCGTCTCGGCAGGTTTTTCCTAGGTAGCTCTGGATGCAGCCTCTCGACCTGGGAGCATGGCTCTGGACAAGATGATGGTGCGATCAAATAAACTAGCCAAGGTCCCATCGCATGAGGGCTTTCACGATACAAACGCTCATTAGAGTTAAGGGATAAACGGCAGTAAAAATCTAAAATGTATCAACAAGATTTGATATTGTAAACTTAGCTTTTGTTTCGAGCCCCTTTCTCTTCTGCCGGGCTGCGCGCGCCGAGCGCGCCCGCGACACTTGGAGGAGCAGAATACAATCAGGTGGTTTCTTCGTTCCTGGCAGGGACCGATACGTATTTCTTGTGGCTGGCGGGTATCGGGGCGTAGTGCCGGGCTCCTCTGGTCCCTCTTCCTTTTTCTCCTCTCCCTTCGAGTCAGCTCCACGATTGGCGTTGCATGGGCCGTGCCGATGCTGGCAACCTTGCCAAAGAACGCTTGCGGGGGCATCAATCAATAGACTCATAACGACGCTTTGCTCAGGATTACCCTAAGCAGGGGAAATATTGGACCAAGCGTCGCACGGTAATCATCGACATCGATGAAGCCGGGGCTAAAGCAGTTCGACTGCTGACGAAGGGGAGGAATGGGAAAGCTCGCTCCTACACGTCTTGTGCCCCTTCTCCGACCGATGCCCGAATGGTGGGTCCGCTGTATGGGCCGCGGAGATGGGCATACTGCCACCAGCAGTGATCTTCGTCATAACCGCGGCTACAGCGAGGCGTGGAGACCAATAAAAATGTTGCGGGGATGGCCCCGCTTTGCTGATGTGTCTCCATGGGCGCCGCCAACACTAGAGGATTCAAGCGGGCGACCATGGGAAAAGCGCTTTGCACCCACCTTCAGGTTCGCACAACCGAGCCCCCTACCTGGCACGCCAAAGATGTCGCGGGAAACCACGGCCACCTATGGGACCAGGAGGCCCCTTGCGGGTTCAGCAGGGGGACGCCGCGTTACACAAAGAGTAGACGAGAGTGGGGAGCACGGTAGAGATCATGCGGGCAGTTTTACCCAGGTTCGGAGCGCCGTGAGGCGTGAAACCCTACTCCTGCTTTGGTGGATTGATGGGGGAAAGGTGGTGGTGGAGCGTAATAAACTTGCCCGGCAAGGGTTGCCTCAAGGCAGCAGCGACTACGTGCGTCTGGGGGGTGCGTTATCCAACCTTCTAACCTCGTCTATGGTTGCCATGGGCCTCCTTTTATAGATCAAGGGGTTACCACAATGGCAAAGTGGTCATTACACACTGATAAGATAGCAAATAGTGCTATCATACCTAACTCTGTGGGGTTGATAGGACGCATTAAATGCACCGCTCAATGTCACATCGTTGGTCGCTCGGCAAGGCTTGCCGGGCAATCTTGCCAGCTTCACGCCTGCTTTCTTGACACGTCGCGGGACGGGTATCATCTGTGGGTTCCTCATGTAGAAAATGGCTGCCATGTGGCGAATGGTTGCCACTTAATCATCTTGCGGCTTGACACTACACTGATCGACGACATGGGTCGTGGTGGAGAGGTAGGTGAGGTGGTCTTGCCTCTGTGAGCCCTGGCAGGCCCTGCCGGGACGCCTTGGCTATCCGCTTGTAAGTGTGGCCTCGCCCCTTGCCTGGCTCGCCTGCCTGGCAAGGGAGGCCTTTCCTCTGATTTTGTCTTGCTTCTTTGGCTTGATCTTGGTCCCTCTAATTTGCATGTTGGTCCTTCGAGTCTCTTGGGTTTATTGTACATCTTGGCTCTGTCTCGTTCTTGTCCGTGCACGAGTCAGGGGAAAACATATACCCATATCTGTTTTCCACGACAAAGTTCCAATTAGGTCGTTGAACAATAGGTGCAGAAATTAAGGCTTTCTTGAGTGTTTCGAAGGCTTCTAAACAATCATCAACAAAAAAAAAAGGAATATCCTTTTGCAAAAGATTTGTAAGGGGCCTATAAATTTTAGAGAAGTCTTTGACAAATCTCCTATAGAAACTAGGATGACCAAGGAAACTATGAATACCTTTGATACCTTTAGGACATGGCATTTTCCCAATTGCATCAACCTTAGCTTTGTCCACCTAAATACCTCTTTCAGAAATTTTATGGCCCAAAACAATACCTTCATTAACCATAAAGTGGAACTTATCCTAATTCAAGACAAGATTTGTTTGCTCACATCTCTGCAAAACTCGATCAAGATTGCTTAAAGAATCATCAAAAGACTTCCTATAAACAGAAAAGTCATCCATGAAAAAATTGGCAGGTGGCATCTGCATTGCATAAACCAAAAGGCATACGTCTATAAGCATAGGTGGAGGAGGACCTCCTAGAGTTTCAATAGGAAAATTGTGTTTAAGCAGAGGACGTTGTTCAAAGAAAATCTTATCTATTTCATTTCATTCAAGCATATGTACATCATTTTGATGGTCTAGCATATATTGTTCTAAAGGATCAGTAGGAGGTACAGCAACAGAAGAAAGACCAATTATTTCATCCTTACTAGGCAATTCTTTTTTATGAGCTTTTCTACTAAACATGGAAAAATTAAACTCATGAGACTCATCACCAAAACTAACACCGATAGTTTGTTTCTCACAATCTATTTCAGCATTGACGGTGTTCAAGAAAGGTCTACCAAAGATAATGGGGCGAAAGTCATCTTGTGGGGAACCAAGAACAAGAAAATCAGTAGGTTATTTTATTTTCCCACACAAGACTTCAACATCTCTAACAATCCCAATTGGTGATATAGTATCTCTATTGGCAAGCTTAATAGTAACATCTATGTCTTCTATTTTAGCGGGTGCTTAACGTCTAGTACACAACTTTATTCTTGTAGACTCGTGTTTGGCCTCCAAGCGCAAAGTTTTGTAGGACAGTAGTAATTTTCCTTCAAGTGGATGACCTAAGGTTTATCAATCCATGGGAGGTGTAGGATGAAGATGGTCTCTCTCAGACAACCCTGCAACCAAATACAAGAAATCTCTTGTGTCCCAAACACACCTAATATAATGGCAAATTGTATAGGTGCACTAGTTTGGCGAAGAGATGGTGACAAAAGTGTAATATTGATGGTAAAAATATATTTTTAGTAAATGGGCACAAAAATGGTATTGCAATGCTTGAAAATGTGGCCTAGGTCTGTACTTTCGCTAGTATAATCTCTCAGCAATGCTAATATAATCGGATCATATAACGGTACCTGAACGTGCAATGAAGAATCACACCAAAGTTCCTATCTAGTGGAGAACATAAGACAGAATTGTTTGTAGGGTACGAAACCACCTCAAAGCTATTCTTTCGGATCAATCTATCCTAGAGTTGGTACTAAAATAACACGAAGCTATTCTTTTCGATCGATCTAACCAAGAGTTCGTACTAAAATAATTCCAAAGCAAATTCAAATTCATAATATTTTGTCCAACACAAAGAACTTCAAAGACTTCCCCAAGATTTCTACCGGAGAAACAAAGACAAGAACTGGCATCAACCCCTATGCATAGATTACCCCAATGTCACCTCAGGAATCCGCGAGTTGAGTGCCAAAACATATATCAAGTGAATCAATATGATACCCCATTGTCACCACGAGTATTCAATTGCTAGACATATATCAACTTTTCTCAAATCCATAAAAGTATTAAATCGAATAACACGAAATCTCAAAGGAAAAAACTCAATTCATCACAACACGATACAAAGGGGAAAACACCGATACATTAAGATCATGACATCTCAAGAACACGATAGAGAGAGAGAGATTAAACACATAGCTACTGGTACAAACCCTTAGCCCCGAGGGTGGACTACTCCCTCCTCATCGTGGTGGCCGCCGGGATGATGAAGATGGCCACCGGCGATGATTCCCCCCTCTGGTAGGGTGCCGGAACAGGGTCTAGATTGGGTTTCAGTGGCTATAGAGCTTTGCGGCGGTGGAACTTCTGATTGAGGTTAACCCCAAGGGTTTTTGGAATTTTTGGGAATTTATAGGGTAAAGAGGGGGTACGGGAGGCCACCGAGGTGGGCAGAACCCAGCTGGGCGTGCCTGGGCCCCCAGGCGCGCCCTGGTGGGATGTGCCCCCCAACCCCGGGGTACCCCCAGGTGCTGCTCTGGCCCATCTTGGGTGTTCTGGTCCATAAAAAATCTCCAAATTTTTTTGCGGTGTTTGGACTCCATTTGGTATTGATTTCCTACAATGTAAAAAACAAGCAAAAAACAACAACTGGCACTGGGCACTGGGTCAATAGGTTAGTCCCAAAAATGATATAAAGTAGCTATAAAATAATTGTAAAACATCCAAGAATGATAATATAACAACATGAATACTTCATAAATTATAGATACGATGGAGACGTATCAGCATCCCCAAGCTTAACTCCTACTAGTCCTCGAGTAGGTAAATGATAAAAGAAATAATTTATGAAGTGTGAATGCTAGCAAAGTGCATAAGTTTGATCAATGATAATTTCAATCACTTTTCCTAGTATCATAAAAGCATTTTTTTTCTTATAAAACTTCTCATGTTATAGTAGCAACCAATTCACATGTTAAGGTTCAAACAATGAACTCTCTTGAAACTCAACAACCTATGTTCTTAGTCATCAAGCAATTCTAATTCAACTTATTCAACATAGTTTAAGTAAGAGCTCCACATACTCAACCATCATATAGTCTTCTATAATTCCTAACACTCACCGCATACACATGAGCAAAATGTTTCAACCGAACACATAGAAAGATAGGGGCTTATTGTGTTGCCTCCCAATGTATTCACCTCAAGGGTGATGTCAACAATAATAACTCATGCTACCCATATCCAACTGGATATATGTGCCTAGATCTTTCCTCACCACATGATGCTTGCCAAAATAGAAAAACAAAAAGGAATAGAGAGAAAAACTTTGACCCTCTACATAAAAGTAAATACTGAAAAGTAAAAGATAGGCCCTTCGCAGAGGGAAGCAGAGGTTGCCATGCGCTTATTTGTTTGTATCCCCAACCCCTTAGTCAAAAGAATGTCACATTATATTACCTTATGATAGCAACCTTTATTATGCAGTCTGTCACTTTTATTCTTTGTCATCACAAGTTCGTACAACGCTCAATTTTCTCTTACACTAAATGATCTAACACTTTTAGAAGCAATTTTTATTGCCTTATTGCACCGATGACAACTTACTTGAAGGATCTTTCTCAATCCTTAGGTAGGTATGGTGGACTCTTGAAAATAAGATTTGGGTTTAAGGGTTTTTGGGATGCACAAGTAGTATCTCTACTTAGTGCGGAATTTTTGGCTAGCAAAGATAGGGGGCAAGCGCCACGTGTTGAAGGATCTATGAAAATATAAATTATTTGTGAATATGAACAAACATAAACCATTACGTTGTCTTCCTTGTCCAACGTCAACAATTTTGGCATATAATATTTTGATGGGGGCTCACAATCACAACAGATTTCCATTATAGTATATTTCTATGTGAAAGTTCTCTTCCTTATACTAATTATTCGTAATTGCTTGTATGACCAATATTGTGATTATCAAGCCTCAAAATATTTCACTTTCTAAACCCAATGTGAAGCTCCCACTAGGCATGATATGATTTCAACTTCATGACATTCAATTTATTCAACAATTTACTCATATGATATAGGTGAAGCACAAGAGTAAATGACATGCTACTCCAAAAAGATATAAATCAAGATCATGAGCATAATATTTCTTTCTCTCAAATTAATTTAAGTGAAGCAATAGATAATTTCTTCAAAATTACTAAAGCACACCGTGCTCAAAAATATATAAGTGAAGCACTAGAGCTATTCCATAGAAAATAGTATCGTTGACGGGATGTGAATGTCGCTTACCTAGCCTCCCTGGCAACTATTTGAGGACTCTATTTTATTTAAAAACTTTCATATCTAAGTATTTTCTTAAAAATAAAGCAAAATGAAAATAAAATGACATTCTAAGAATAGCACAACTCATGTGAAGAAGCAAAAACTTAGGCTCAACCGATACTAACCGCTAATTGTTGAAGAGGAAAGGTGGGATGCCTATCGGGGTATCTCCAAGCTTAGATGCTTGAGACTTATCTTGGGATGCCTTGGCCATCCCCAATCTTTAGCTTTTGTGTCTCCTTAATTCTTCTCATACCCTGGTTTTCCTAAATCTCAAAAGCTTCATCCACACAAAACTCAACAAGGACTCATGAGACAAGTTAGTATAAACCAATGCAAAAACCTTATCATTCTCTACTGTAGCAAATCACTAAAATTATTATTCAACATTGCACACTAAATGCCTCTGCATATTTAATACTCCTATCCTCAAATAGAATCATTAAATAAGCAAACATATGCAAACATAACAACAATCTGCCAAAACAGTACAATCCGTAAAGAATGCAAGATTATCAATACTTCCCTAACTCCAAAAGTTATGAAAATTTTCCACACTATATAAAATTTATCACAGCTCATTTTTCAAAAAGTTTCAACATTTTATCACATTCTAACTTTTCTAGGGAATTTTTGCAACAGTGGTAACTTTCTGTTTTCAAACAGCAACATGTATAGTTGCAAAATAAGCATTGCAAAGGCTATAATTGATATTTTTATTGAAAAAAAAGATGCAAAACATTATTATAAATAACATCAATCAAATTCTAACAAAATAAAATGATGCTCCAAGCAAAACACATATCATATGACGAATGAAAACATAGCTCCGAGTGAGGTTACCGATAATGCTGGAGACGAAAGAGGGGATGCCTTCCGAGGCATGCCCAAGCTTAGTTGCTTGGATCTTCCTTGGATATTAACACGGGGTGCCTTGGGAATCCCCAAGCTTAGGGTCTTCTCACTCCTTATTCCCCTCATATCGATATCTCACCCAAAACTTGAAAACTTCAATCACACAAACTTAAGGGAACTTTGTGAGATAGGTTAGTATGATAAAGAGCAAACCATTTCACTTTGGTACTGTCAAAGACAAGATTAATATTTTTTTCCAGACAATGCCTACTGTAGAATATCATTTCTACAATTTATATTGAGAAATATAACCCATAGAAACTAGAAAACAAGCAAACTGTGCATTGAAAACAGAATCTATCAAAAACAGAACAGTCTGTAGTAATCTGTACTCCAACCATACTTCTGCTACTTCAAAAATCCTGAAATAAATAGGAAACCTGGGAAATTTGTCTATTAATCTTCTTAAAAAAGAATCAGCATTTTATCACGCTTCTCTTAAAAACGAGAATTGTTTTCCTGAGTTTAAAAGTTTCTGTTTTTCAGCAAGATCAGATCAACTATCATCGTAAGCCATCCCAATGGTCTTACTTGGCAATTTATTAAAACGAAAGCAATAAAACATGATTACTACAGTAGCCTAATCATGTGAACACACAAAAACAGTAGGTAAAAGTGTTGGGTTATCTCCCAATAACCATTTTTCTTTAATGCCTTTTAGCTAGGCATGATGATTTCTATGATGCTTGCATAAAAGATAAGAATTGAAACACAAATAGAGCATCATGAAGCACATGACTAGCACATTTGAGTATAAACCACTTCCTATGCATATGGATTTTGTGAGTAAATAATTTATGGGAGGAAGAATCATCTAGCATAGGAAGGCAAAACAAGCAAAACTTCAAGATTTTCAACACATAGAGAGGAAACTTGAGATTATTGAGATATGTAGAAGCATATGTTCCTCTCTCATAATAATTTTTTGTAGCATCATGAATGAATTCAACAATATAACTATCACATAAAGCATTCTTTTTGTGACCACAAGCATAGAAACTTTCTTTGTCGGTGTACAAAAAGTAGGGGTGCTCCTTTTTTACCCCTTTACTTATGCACGGACAGTCGGAGCCTCACCCACGGCCACCCTAAGCAGGGCAAAGGAGGGAAGCCGGAGAGAAGCCAAATGCGCAAGGTGATCAGAGGCGACGCTAAGAACAGAAACACAAAGAGCAAAGGGGGCAAGGCGGACTCCCCTGGTAGGACCCTTGCCAGGGCAGCCTCAGCAGCCCCGGCAAGAGCCTTGGCGGGGCAACTTGCCCAACGCCAGCAGAGCGAGCCACCCTTGAGCCGAAAGGTTCCGAACACCGTCAACAACTATGTGGGACCAGGGCTCGGGAGGCACCTCCGTGGTGGCATGCAGATCTTTGTCAAGACCATAGATATATGACATCAGATGAGGATGAGGAGACGACGACCCTTGACGGGGTCCTCGCCAAGGAAATCCACAAGACCCCCGGCAAGCATCTTGCCGGGGACGACTACGACACCACGGAAAGACCCTTGTCGGGCCCCCGGCAAGGCCCTTGCCGAGGATGCCAGCAAGGCCACTGCCAGGCCCACACCAGCCAAGACTCCGTCGCCATTCACATGCAGCTGCCAGCCCAACCAGCTGGGCAGGCACCTGCGTGGCAACGTGCAGCTTCCAGGCCAAATCTTCAAGCTCCTGCATGGCGGCATGAAGATCTTCATGGAGGCCCTACCACCGTGCCACCTCAGCTGCTTTCCTGCTTACATGGCGTTGCATTCATCGCTAGCCTGGGCGTGTGTTGAAGCGAGGCGGAGCGGCGATGGACGGGACGGGCCTTGTTCCCGTCCCCGACAAAGCTAATGGACACCTACGTAGCGCATTTAATGCACTTTGTCCCGTAATGCCATGCGATAAGCTCGGCACTGTAGGCCTTTCCACCTCCTGTGTGCCACTGTGGCAACCCCTTTTTCCTATAAAAGGAGGCCTGAGGTGACCAGGAGAGGGATTCGTCTTTTTGGAACGGCACAACCACGGTAGCTAGTTCAAAAATCTCAAGAACACTCAATACATCCACCAAAGCAGGACTAGGGTCTTACGCATCCTCCTGGCCAAAACCTGGGTAAACAATCCGTGTGCTAGCTCCTAAACCTGCTTTCCTCACGACCCCACGCTCGTCGACTATAGAAGAGATCCCAGTGATCCCATAGGTGTCATTCCCACCGACATCTTTGGCGCGCCAGGTAGGGGGGCGCGGTTGTGAGAATCTGGTCTAGCAGTTAGCCTAGCGGTTCTTCGTCGCCATGGCTCCCAAGAAGAAGAAGGCCACGACAGTCGGTTCGTCGGGATTCAGACGGCCGTACCGACGAGGGCGAGTAGTGAGCCGGTCGTGGACAGGACCCGAGGCGCGGCCCACGAGCACCAACATCGCTCTGACAGTTAGAGCCTGGCGAGCAGCGCCGTTCGTGCGCAAGACGGCGGGCCGCACGCCACAAAATCCAGAGACGGAGCTGGGCCCCCGTGGGGCGCCGCGCGGCCCTCCGGGGTCGCCGCCGTGCCACCCACGGGTGGCGCGATGACCTCCATGAAGCCCGGCCCGGTGCCCACAACGCACTCTTCCCATGGTGTGCGCGACGAGCAGCGTCACCACGCCGGCGACCCTGGACACCGCCGTGGGAAGAGCCCTGTGCATCATCTGCGGGACGAAGGAGGCCAGCCTGCCTGCCAAAGTGCTGGCGACAATGGCACGCAGCAAATGGGCCGTGATAGAGCTCCTTCTAACGTGGTTAGAAGTCGAAACGTGCCACGGTCCACGCAGCTTTCGCCACCACCCACACCAGCAGAAGCTTTGGCGCGCGCGCAGCTACTCCTTGACTTCCCTCCTGCTGTGGAGAAGCTCGATGAGTGGAGAGCCACCATCCGGAGCCTTGTCGCCGTCGCCAACAAAGACGAGCCACGGCTGGCAGGGCCCTCCGGCCAGTGCTCTGTCAAGCCACCACACGCCAGCGGTGGAAGGACCGGGGGAGCTGCAGCCACTGTGCACTCTCCTCCCCCGCGCTAGCCGCCGCCGATGCTGGTCCGTTGTAACGACGCTGGTGATAACATTTCCATAGCATCGTTCGACTCCCGGATCCACCGCGATCAACGCCAAGTTCTTCGGGAGCGAGCCCACGAAGACACTCGAACCACTATCGAGCACCGGCGTGATACACGCCACCAGTCAGATAAGTGGGCGGGAGCCGCTATGGACCACCCAGCACCGGGGGGCTCCGATGGCCTACATTACAAGGTGGGTTGCCCAGCCTTTACCCGTGAGCTACGACAGTTCCAGTGGCCGTCCCACCGCACGTTCAAGCCCGACGTCGGCGAGAAGTACAATGGCAAGACCCACCCATCAGAGTTCCTCAACATCTACACCATCACGATGCAAGCTGCTGGAGCTCGCGACGACAAGGTGCTTGCCAATTACTTCCCGTTGGCACTGAAGCCCAACATCATGTCTTGGTTGATGCACTTGCCGGCGGATTCCGTTTCTTCTTGGTCGGATCTGTGCCATGAGTTCGTTGGTGCTTTCACCGGAGGCCACCAAGCTCATGGGCAGGCTAGTGATTTGCATATCATTCCCCAGAAGGAAGGGGAAACCCTACGCAAGTACATCCAGAGATTCAGCCGAGTGCAGTACAACATCCTGATGTTCATCCCACCGCTGTGATTAGTGCATTCCATCAAAACGTGCGCAACCGCAAGATGCGCAAAGAGCTGGCGATGAACAAGGTTAAGGATGTGGCCGAACTTTATGTTCTGGCCAATAGGTGTGCTCGGGCTGAAGAGGGAAGGAAGTACCCCGGCGAGGACGCCGGCGTGGAAACCGACTCTACTAATGAAGACACCGCTGCCCCGGCGAAGAAGAGCCAGCGTCGCAACAGGAAACGCAAGAGCAAGGCTGTGCTTGCCGTCGAGGGATCCGATGACACCAGCGCTGCCAAGAAGGCCAAGGCAGACGACCCAGGCAAGGAGATTGCCGGGTGCGCCGCCTGCCGGGCCTTGGCGGTCGCCGACAAGCCAGGAGGCTCCGACAAGCAGTATTGCAAGATCCACCGCACCAAGGCCCACGACCTCCATAACTGCCGACAGGTCGAGCAGCTTGCCAAAAAGCAAAAGGCCGAGTATGAGAGGCGGGACAAGGAGAAGGTTTAGGATGGTGCCGAAGGATCCGGCAAGAAATGTGGTGGGCAAGGAGGCCGCCGTGGCAAGGATAACCAGCAAGAGAGGCCCGCTCGGGGCCGCGACAAGAAACAGGAAGACGATGATAATAACAAGGACAACGTGTCTGGCGAGCAAGAGTTTCAGAAGGCTACGGAGGCCATGTGCGTCGATGGTGGCGCCTCACTGCACACTTCTCACCACCAGCTCAAGCAATGGGCGTGTGAGATTATAGCAGCCGAGCCATCGTTCGACGCTCAGAAGCCACTGAAGTGGTCCAACACGCCCCTCATCTTTGACGCCAAGGACCACCCTGACCGTATGACTGTGGTCGGGTGTTTGCCGTTGTTCGTCTCGCCAATGATACGCATACTCAAGGTGAACAAGATGCTGGTTGATGGCGGGGCCGGCCTTAACCTGATCTCGCCTGCTGTGATCAAAAGGCTGCAAATTCCTGATGGAGACCTCAAGGAAACATGTATGTTTCAAGGGGTCAATCCGGGAAGGAGACAGCCGAAGGGGGAGGTTACATTGTCGTGACGTTTGGAGGTGAGTTGAACTACATGACAGAAAGGATCGTCTTCGATGTGGCCAAGATCCCCTTACCCTACAACGGGATCCTCGGGCGCCCGACACTAGCCAAGTTCATGGCGGCGGCGCACTACGGCTACAACACGCTGAAGATGCCTGGGCCGATGACCATCATCACCGTCCCCTCCGATAAGAAGGACGCGCTGATCTACGCTGACCAACTCTATCGAGAAGCAGTTGGAGCAGCTGCCGCCAAGGCCCTTTCTCCTGCCCTTGAAGCCCCGGGAGGGAAGAAGAAGACCGGCAAGACCTCTCGCACCCACTCCGGCAAGCGCACCTCTTCAGAGTGTTATGCTACCGTCGAGCACGTGCCCGAGAGCTTTACCGGCAAGAGCAAGAAATCCAGAGCTGCACCACCAGAGACCAAGAGGGTGTCCATCAAGGCGGGTGGCACGGGAGGGGCTTTCACCATAAGCTCCACCCTCGACAGCAAATAGGAAAGCGTGCTCATCGCTTTCCTGCGGGTGAATGTCGATGTGTTTGCGTGGCAAGCATTCGACATCCCCGGAGTTCCCAGGGAAGTGATTGAGCACCACCTTGCCGTCTGTCCCTATGCGCGACCCGTCAAGCAGAAGGTCAGGAAGCAAGCTTTGGAACGACAAGAGTTCATCACGGAGGAGATCAGGAAATTGGAAGCGGCAGGTTTGGTGAGAGGAGTGCTCCATCCGACGTGGTTGGCCAATCCGGTGGTGGTGCGCAAGGCAAATGGGAAGTGGAGGCTGTGTATTGACTACACAGATGTCAATAAGGCTTGTCCTAAGGACCCCTTCCCGTTGTCGCGCATCGACCAGATTGTTGGCTCCACGACTGGGTGTGATCTGTTGTCATTCCTCGACGCCTACTCGAGCTACCACCAGATCTTCATGACAAGAGAAGATGAAGAGAAGACAACATTTATCACCCCATGTGGTACGTATTGCTTTTTACGGATGCCTTTCGGGTTGAACAGTGCTGGCTCGACATTCGCAAGGGCGGTCCAGATTGGTTTTGAGCCCCAACTACATAGAAATATGGAAGCTTATATGGATGACATAGTGGTCAAAACCAAGGACAAGGCGACCCTTGTACAAGACTTAGAAGAGACGTTTGCCAACCTACGCAAGATTAACCTCAAGCTGAACCCTGAGAAGTGTGTCTTCGGCGTCCTGTCAGGAAAACTCCTCGGGTTCTTTGTGTCATAGCATGGGATCGAGGCAAACCCAGACAAGATCAAGGTTATTGAGGAGATTGAGGCACCCAAGCGGATCAAGGATGTGCACCGGCTCACTGGCTGCGTTGCCGCCATGAGCAGGTTCATCTCCAAGTCCGCTGAGCATGCCCTTCCCTTTTTCAAAATCTTGAAGAAGGCAGGCTGATGCGGAGCATCCCACGGTCATCCCCATGGACCTACCATCGTCTCACCAAGTGCCTACCGGGCCCATGACTCGATCACGTGCAAGGGCCCTTGAAACCGAGGTGACATCTCTCCTCTCACAATTCCACTCCGATGCACATGAAGCATGGCTACTACCTCATATGGATACATTATGCATACTCAGGTACAATGGAGAATCTAAGGAGCAAGGACAAGAAGAAGAGGAAGATGGACGAGAAGACGGAGAAGAAGAAGAGCTGCAGGAAATTTCCCAGCCACCGGACGACCGGCCGGGACCGGACGTCCGGCGCCTGAAGCGTCAGCCGAGCTCCAGCCAACGGACATCCGGCCCAGACCGGACGACTGGTGCCCCTACACTCGAAGCAAACGAGCGGACGTCTGGTCCGGACCGGACGACCGGCGCACCAGCACCCGAGGCAACATCAGCGGAAGTCCGGAGCCTCCGGACGTCCGGCGCCCCCATCACAGAGCAGAACCAGCGGACGACCGGAGGACACCGGACGTCCGGCAGCTCCTGAGACACCGGACGACCGGTCCCCAGCGGACGTCCGGTACCTGGCTGCATCCAGATTCGGGCCCGAGGCCCATGTACCCTTCACTTCGCCCCCTTTTGCACTTAGACTATAAATAGACCCCCCCATTCATCCTAGCTAGGGTTAGCGTTGGTTTAGCTCATACTTCGAGATAGAGCCTCGCTCATCCATCCCGATCTCCTCCTCGAGAGAGACTGCGGCCCCTCTTCGGAGAAGATCAACTTGGATTCAAGACCCCCTCTTGGGCGGCCCCATCAAGACCTCCTTCTAGGAGAAGAACCGGTTACTTGTATCGTCCTTTGTTGACCGTGGATCATCATGTATCTCTTTGTGTTTCGAGGATCTAGCACATGTGTAATCGAATCTTGTTGGTTTGAGTGATTCTCTCGTGTTTTCCCTTGTGAATCCCCCCCTCGTGTTCTTCGTGTTTCTCTTTGGGATCCGCTCCTTTCGTGAAAGATCGGCCATATAGGGTTCCATCCTACATCATCTTGGTATCATGAGCAAGGTTGATCATGATTTTGGAGCCCCCTCTTTGTTTTTCTAGCTTGATTTTGTTGTTTTTCGTCCTAATCCAAAAATCCCCACAAAAATAGCCCCAAAAATTTTCTTGTGTTTTGTGAGTTTTGATGATGTTTCGTTGGTTTTGATCCGTGACTTTGTTGCGTGGCAAGTAGATCTAGCCTTCCCCCACCATCTCCACCTCGAAATCCCTCCCAAATCCCCCATATTTCCCCCAAAATCACCTCCCGGATCTACAAACTCGCGTTCATCCCGACCACCGGACGACCGTCACATCACCGGACGTCCGGCGACCCAGGAAGCACCGGACGTCCGCCGTTACCGGACGACCGGCGACCGGACATCCGTCCACTACCAGATGACCGCTCCTTCCACCATTTCATCCGCTACACCACCACTGACTTCCCGCACTCTTTGACATTATCCCAACCCACACCACCACCTCACCGCCACCTACTCCAACGATTTTGGTCGCCTTTGGTTTTGAGAATTTGAGTTGCGGTACCATATCCTTTTGTGTTGCGGCTATCTAGGTACGGGTCGACATCGACATCACCGCCGCTCATTTTTTGCCACGGACGCGTCATCAACACCGGTCATCAACAACGACCACCTCGACTACGACTTGGTATTCGTGCCACCATTTTGACACCATACCGGAAGCAAGAGCGGTAACCTCATCTTGGTATTGGACATATCATTCTTGCCATCACATTGTTAACCATCATCGCCTGACTCCTTTGCGTTGCTTACCCATCGAGACTAGCCATTGAGTATTGCCGGCAACGAGACTTGTGCACTTTAGTGATCATACTTCCCCATAGCATACATACATGCATCATTGTTGATTATATTGTTATCATCTCTTGTGTCACAAAGTTGTCATCGCATACTCACTTGCTATCTTGGTTCGTCAAGCATCGCATAAGAAAAGAGCTCAAACATCAAAGATCCAACCAAGCTTTTAAGCAAAGAGGAAAGATAAGAAAAGAGATTTTAGGCAAGAACCATAGCATCATACAACATTAAGATTGTCATACTCGATCATCTTGGATCATATCATAGCAACACCTTGCATAAAACATATTTGGGATAGAAGCCGTTGCATCTTTGCTAAGTAGGTTGTGCACAAGTTCTTGTATCCGCCTATCGTGCAATCATGCTAGCGTCTCTCTAGTGTTGTGCAACAAGAGCATTTTTGTGGATTCCACATTTTGGCTCACCCTTGGTTGCCCAACCCCACTTATCTTTTTGCGTGTGTGTTTCCGTGTACCGTATATGCTTGGTCTACTTGTTACATTGCATTCTTGCGAATCTTTTCCAACATTATTGAATCTTACTTACATTCACATTAAAAATTGTGCCACCATACTAACCAAGCTCCAACAAAAGCTTTTACTTGTGTAGGTGTGAGATCCGACAAGAATTGGTACCAATTGTGCTATTTCCTTGTTACACATTGGACTCATCTTTGATCCATTGTCAACATTGGTCAAGGTACATTTGATATTGGTTCTTCCCTTTCTTCCACTCACACTTGTCTTGGAATGATGGATAGGCCAAGTACTTCTACCAACCCACTCTTCATGGAGCAAGACGATGACATGAACCCCTTCGTCACCAAGAGTCACCTCTTTGGTGCACAACGTGCTTTGCATCAAGAGCAACAAGCTATGAGTGAACGCATCGACAACCTTGCCACCGACTTGCGACTTTCCGAGCAACGTACAAGGGACTACTTTGACAACAAGCTCGACGATCACAAGCAAGAGAATGATGCAAGGATGGACGAGATTCACGCTTTGTTGCTCAACCTCTCTTCTTCCACTTCAAGAAGGAGCCATTCAAGTCGACACTCCGATGACACCATCTCCGGTTCAAGTACACCGACATCGAACACTCTTCGATGAGCCGCGCGCAATGAGCGTCAGTCAAACCTCAATCCACTTCGAGACACCGACTCGCAAGAACATCAACGACGTCAAGCCGAAGAAGCATTTGCGCTAGCTTAAGAACGGCATCACCAATGTCAACACGAACAAGAGGAGCGAGTGCGACAACATCAAGATGCACAAGACGCCGAGGTAGAACGCCAACAACAACTACGTGCAGCTCAAGCACTTGAAGCGCAACGGGCCCTTCATGAATCAAGTCGTGCTGTAGCCGACAGAGGCCGACAAGCTCGACTACATCGAGAAGCACTTCGCAATGAAGCTCAAGAAAGAATGTACCAAAGACGTGTGCGTCTACAAGCTCCTCGTCAAGATAGACAAGCGCCTCGTCAAGATAGACAAGCTCCCCATCAAGCTCGCCAAGACCATCAAGTTCACCAAGAGCATGAAAACAATGGGAATCCTCCGCGACAAGAGCAAGACAAGGTTGACAACCCTCCGCGTCAAGAGTACCACGAGTTGGACAATCATCTACAACATGGGAGTCATAATCCCCGACCCCAACATAATGAAGAGAAACGCTACGGCAAGCTCAAGTTCACCATGCCCAAGTTCAATGGAGGCAATGATCCCGAAGAATACCTTTCATGGGCATTGAAGCTTGACAAGATCTTCTGTTTGCACAATTATGAAGAAGAGAAGAAGATCGCGATGGCATCCCTTGAGTTCCAAGATTATGTCCTCATTTGGTGGGAACAAGTCATTGAGCGCCACGAGGCAAGATGTGATCCACCCATCACTACTTGGGCACAAATGAAGGATGTCATGAGAGCACGCTTCGTGCCTACCTACTACAACCGCGACCTCTTCAAGAAACTCCAACAACTCAAGCAAGGAATCAAGAGCGTTGAAGAGTACTACAAGGAAATGGAGATTGCCATGATACGAGCCAATGTCAAAGAAGATGATGAGCAAACTATGGCAAGGTTCTTGAATGGACTCAATCATCCTATCAAGAAGATCGCCGACTTCCAACCTTACTCGAACCTCATCGAACTAGTGCATCAAGCTACCAAAGCGGAACGGCAAGTACAAGACGACTTCAAGTATGCCAAGTTCTCATCCAAGTCCTATGGCCTCTCCAACAATCTAGCTTCGACGACTCTAACACCTTCGACCTCAACCAAGCCTTCTACAAGCAACGGCGACAAGTCAAGTTACAAGAAAGCTTCGACAAGCTCAAGTCGTCCCCCTAC
The DNA here is from genome assembly GCF_018294505.1 of Triticum aestivum. Lineage (NCBI taxonomy): Eukaryota > Viridiplantae > Streptophyta > Magnoliopsida > Poales > Poaceae > Triticum > Triticum aestivum. The sequence continues at coordinate 335,418,724 of NC_057797.1, forward strand.
TACAAGCAACTTCAAGAAAGCTCCATCATCATCTACTCCACCCGATGAGACCATCAAAACAAGTTCTATCAAATGCTTCACATGCGGCGGCCGAGGCCACAAGTCCTTCGAGTGCACCAACAAATGCACAATGATCTTCAACGATGATGGCACTTATGATTCCATGAGCGAAGGAGAAATGGAATCCCTTGAGCAAGTGGCCATGCACCGCCAAGTGAACAATGAAGAAGAACAAGTCTTTTGTGATGAAGACTCAAGTCCCGCACTTGTTGTCTCAAAAGTTTTGACTCTCCAACATCAACAAGAAGAAGACCAACGATGCACCATATTCCACACCAAGGCCGACATCAATGGACGATCCGTCAAGGTCATCATCGATGGAGGGAGTTGCCACAATTTAGCAACTGAAGAACTATGCTCCAAGCTCCAATTGGTCAAGATGAAGCACCCTCACCCCTACAAGGTTCAATGGCTGAGCGACACCGGCACCATACAAGTCGAGCATAGAGTACAAGTCTCTTTCAAGATCGGCGCCTATGAAGACACATTGGAATGTGATGTCCTTCCGATGACCGTTTGCCACCTCCTCCTTGGACGGCCATGGCAATTTGACCGAGGTGTCATTCACAATGGGCGTACAAATCACTATAGCTTCAAGATGAAAGGAAAAGAGTTCGTGCTACGTCCTATGTCTCGAAGCCAAGTGAACCAGAGCTGAGGAACTAGAGCTGAGGAACCAGAGCTGCTAGAGGTGGTGGTCGGTATAGCAACGGTTGTCGCGGATGAGGCCGTGGAGATTGTTACCGCTGGAGGACAAGATATTTTTGTCAGTAATGCACATGGCTCTTTGGCGGTAGTGGAGCACCCTCTGGAGGACACCCTGGTAGAGGAAGTGGTTGTCGAGGCAAAAATTCCCCTCCAAACCATGGGCCCACTTCCCTCCTCCGGGATCATCGCTCAAGCCCCGCCGCCTTCCTCAAACGCGCTGGACATGGTGTTGTAATTGCTTGATATTGGCACCCCGGCCCGTCTTTGACGACGGATGTAGAGCTCGATGAAGAGCTTCAGCGCCTCCTGGCACCGCTGTACATGGGAGACGGGGAGGCCGACGACTCAGCTGTTATCACAATGAATTTGTCCTTCATGGGTCCCTGATGGCGGGCGTGAAGGAGATGCAGGCCCGACATAGTCAGAAGTGGCAGGAGCACAAAGAGTGGTGTGAGTCCCCCGACAGGGTGAACCAAAAGCTGAAGGACAAATTCTTGGAGCTGCGTGAATGGCACGATAAGCAATTCAAGGTGCTCCTGAGGCAGCAATAAACGCTCCTAATAACGAGGGAGGATGTCATGGGTCAGGAGATGCGCTTGACGGGGCAGAAGGCATCCCTGGATGCCAGAGAGCAGGAGATCTCCCTCTGGGAGGAGAAGCTCGAAGCCACCCTCTGTGCCAAGGATGCAGGTCTAGAGGCTCTGGTGCAGCAATGCATCAAAAGAATTGGAGGACAAGCATGGAGCCACCCTGGACGCCCTTGCCACTGACCATGCTGCTCAGCTAAAGAAGCTTACTGAAGATCTTGATGCACCGTCTGCCGCCAAGACTGACCTTGACCGGCAGGTGGCTAAGCTGAACGAGGATCTTGCTGAGAGCGCCAAAGAGGTGGAGACACTTAAAGAGGAAGATCAGCAGGCAAAGATCCACTTGGCTGATGTGCAGTCACCGCTCTCCTCCAAGACCCAAAGCCTTGAGACTGCCAATGGCAACATCTCGGACATGAAGGCCAGGATCGGCCCGCTAGAGCGTTCGGCGGAGTCGCTCGAGTCCTGCCAGCAGTTGTTGTCCAAGGATTTGGACGATGCCCGGCGTCTTCGGCAAGATGCAGAGGACAAGCTGAAGAATCAGGTCGATTTGAGTAACCTCTGGATCAAGAGCTTGATCGACATCGCCGAGTGCCTTGGCGCCCAAGCTGCGGCGATGGACATGGACGACCCAGTCTTCTCAACCAGCAGGCAGGAGGTCCCGTGTAACACCCTTGATTCGGCTATAGCTCCCACGTGTCGAGGCACGACTTAGAGACATAATCGCATTGAAGGCATATGTCGCAAGTTAGGCAATCTTCACAACATCCCATGTAATATGATAATAAAAAGGGAGATAACATAGTTGGCTTACACTCGCCACGTCAATCAAGTACATAAATAACATTACATCATCCAAACACTCATGGCCCGACTACATCGCCAAAATAAAAGAGAACCCAACATGCGACACGGTCCCAATCACCCCCAACTGGGCACCACTACTAATCATCGGGAAAGGAAACATAGTAACGTTGAGAGTCTTCGTCGAACTCCCACTTGAGCTCATACGCGTCTCCTGGAGCGGAATCATCAGGCCCTGCATCTGGTGTAATAGTAATCTGTGAGCCACAGGGACTCAGCAATCTCGCACCCTCGCGATCAAGACTATTTAAGCTTATAGGAATGGTAAGGTAAAATATGAGTGGAGCTGCAGCAAGCGTCTAGCAAATATGGTGGCTAACTTATTCGCAAAAGAGAGCGAGAAGAGGAGGCAAAGCGCGAGCGAGAAACTAGAGAACAACCTGCGCAAACATTACTCCAACACCGTGTCCACTTCCCGGACTCCGCCGAGAAGAGGCCATCACGGTAACACACTCAGTTGATTCATTTTAATTAAATTAAGGTTCAAGTTATCTACAACCGGACATTAACAAATTCCCATCTGCCCATAACCGCGGGCACGACTTTCGAAAGTTCAATCCCTGCAGGGGAGTCCCAACTTAGCCCATGACAAGCTCTCACGGTCAACGAAGGAATAGACCTCCTCCCAAGATGTTCCGATCAGACTCGGTATCTCGGTAATTCAAGACACTTCGACAGGTTAAAACAAGTCCAGCAACACCACCCGAATGTGCCGACAAATCCCGATAGGAGCTGCACATATCTCTTTCTCAGGGCACACTCAGATGAGCCAGACGTCGGGTAGGCCAGCCCAGAGTTGCCCCTGGTAGCCCCGGACATCGCTCGGTGGGACCAACACTCAGAGGAGCACTGGCCCGGGGGGGGGGGGTAAAATAAGATGACCCTTGAGTCTACAGAACCCAAGGGAAAGAAAAGGCTAGGTGGCAAATGGTAAGGCCAATGTTGGGCATTGCTGGAAAAGCTTTAATCAAGGCGAACTATCAAGGGGTTCCCATTATAACCCAACCGCGTAAGGAACGCAAAAATCCGGGAACATAACACCGATATGACGGAAACTAGGGCAGCAAGAGTGGAACAAAACACTAGGCGAGAGGCCGAGCCTTCCACCCTTTACCAAGTATATAGATGCATTAAGATAACATGGCAATATAATGATATCCCAACAAGTAAATAAAAGATGTTCCAACAAGGAACGACCTCCGATCTTCACCTGCAACTAGCAACGCTATAAGAGGGGCTGAGCAAAGTGGTAACATAGCCAATCAACGGTTTGCTAGGACAATGGTGGGTTAGAGGTTTGACATGGCAATTTGGGAGGCTTGCAAGCAAGTGGTAGGCATCGTAGCAATGGCATAGCAAAAGAGCGAGCAAACTAGCATAGCAAAGATAGTAGTGATTTTGAGGGTATGATCATCTTGCCTGCACAGTTGTCAGAGTTGACTGGATCCTCAAAAGCAAACTCAATGGGCTCCTCGTTAGCGAACTCGTCTCCCGGCTCTACCCAAACAAGACAAACAAGCAACAAGGATACAATCAACCACGTGCAAGAACAAGCAACAAGATGAAATGATGATATACTATGCGAGATGCAAAATGCAAGATATGACAGGAAATGCATGAACCTGGCCTCAACTTGGAATTCCAAGGGTGCCACTGGAAAGATGAGAAGAAATTGCTTGAAAATGATATAAAGAACGCCGGAATCGGAGTTACAGTTTGGAACTGGCAAGCGTTTCAAAAATGACACCGGTCTGCGATTTACAGCAAGTAGGCATCCGAATGCAACGAGATGAACATGCTACAGCACCCAAACATGACAACAAAATACATGGCAGGGATGCATTCAAGATGCTTAACAAAAGTCTAGCACTGAGCTACAGCCAAATCATCCATTAACAGGTTCAAACAAGCATGGCAAAAACGCAAATGACAAACAGATCTCAGACTTAGTGAAATTAACACTTGTCTGGAATTTCAGATCATATAGCCCTCTTCGGAGCAACAAAACAACATGCTACAGGACCTGAACATGACAAATAAAGACATGGCATGGAGCTACTCAACAAGCTTAACAAAAGTCCCTTAGTGACCTTGAGCCAAAAGGGATCACAAAATATACTAACAAGCACACGAACATAGCAAAAACATAATCAGTTTTCAGACTTAGTGAAAACTGGGACATGCTGAAACATAAATCACGAAGGCATGTTTACGAGCTCGATGCACTCACTACAGAGCAAGTCATGGCAAGAAAAGCATACACCCATAAAGAAGGCACAAAATACAAGCTAGACATGGCAAGAACAATGGAATAGCATGCACGGATCAACTACAATAACATCGGCAAAATCGCAAACAAGTTGACGATCTGCCCAGATTCGCAACGAAGCAAAAGTAGAGCTCGATTGACTCAAGCTAGGTTGCTCCATAATTGCAGACAAAGACATGGAAGGATAGAGCACTACAAGGTTAACAAAACTCCCTTACTGATCATCCTCAAAAGAGGCACGGATCACTAGGAAACAACAAGACCATATGGCATCATGAGCTAAACAATCCCAGGACTTAGTGAAATCACTAAGTCCCTGAAAACAGAATTAGCAAGTGCACCACTTTGCAAGCTTGCACAAGTCACCACACACATCCTAAAAATACATGGGTTGCACCTCTGGAGAGATGACAAAACCCTTAACAAAACATATGAAGAACTCACGGGCATATCATGCACACATTAATCATGGCAAAAATGACAAAAGTGCTAAACAGAGTAACAAATCTGACAATTATCTCAAGTAGCCCTCTTCTAACAGCATTTCAGGCATCAAGATGAGCTCAAATGAAAATGATGCAATGGAATGAAATGATGTACTCTCTGAGGTGAACAGTTTGATATGCTATATGCATGAATCGGAGCTACGGATGCAAAGTTACGGGGCCTCGAACATGGGCATATGAACTAAAAATATCCGGGACTTGGTGAAAAAAAAACTACCCTGGATCAGATCTAGGGTTTCGGGGCACGCGGCCCAAGGTGGCGGCAGCACTGTTCACGTCGGAGCCGAGGTCGCCGGCGATGGCGTCGTGGTGGTCGGCGGGGAGAAGAGGGGAGGCGAGGCCGGTCGGTGGGGGCGGCGGCTTGCGGCGCCGGGCCCGGCTCCGGTTGGCGGAGCGGCGCGGGGCGGCGGGCGGAGGCGGCGGGCTGCTCCGGGCGGCAGGCGGCGGAGGTCGACGGCGAGTAGAGGCGGCGTCGGCCGCGGAGAAGAATGGCGGCGCGGGCGGTGGAGGACGACCCGGGCGGCGGCGGCGGCTACGGGCCTCGGGGGCCGGCTGCGGGCCTCCCAGGCCGGCACGGTGAGCGGCGGCGCGCAACCACATGGCAGCGTCTGACTGGGCGCGGGGGGCGGCGGACGTTGTCCGACCCGCTCCGGACACGTCCGGCGGCGGCGGATCTGGGATTTTTTAGGGTTAGGGGGGAGAGGATCCGCGAATTTGGAATGGGGGGTGTATATATAGGCGTAGGGGGAGCTAGGAGAGTCCAAATGAGGTGTGGTTTTCGGCCACGCGATCGTGATCGAACGCTCTAGGACATGGAGCAGAGTTTGGTGGGTGTTGGACCAAATTGGAGGGGTGTTGGGATGCAACACACACGAGGCCTTTTCGGTCCCTCGGTTAACCGTTGGAGTATCAAACGAAGTCCAAATGATACGAAACTTGACAGGCGGTCTACCGGTAGTAAACCAAGGCTGCTTGGCAAGTCTTAGTCCAATCCGGAAATGTTTAATCCCCACACATGAAAGAAAGATAGAAATGACCACCGGAGGAGAACGAAGCGCCGGAATGCAAAACGGACAACGGGGAAAATGCTCGAATGCATGAGACGAACACGTATGCAAATGCAATGCACATGATGACATGATATGAGATGCATGACAACGACAACAACACACAGGGACAAAAACCCGAACCCAAGAAAATAAAATAACTTAACACCGGAAATAGCAAGAGTTGGAGTACAAATTGGGAAAGTTACATCCGGGGTGTTACAACACTCCACCACTACGAAAGGATCTCGTCCCGAGATCTAGGACTGAAAGAACTCCGGGTACTCAGAATGGAGGTGATCCTCGCATTCCCAGGTAGCTTCACGGTCGGAATGGTGTGACCACTTGACTTTGAGAAATTTGATTGACTTGTTGCGAGTCTTGCGTTCAGTCTCTTCGAGAATAGCAACTGGGTGCTCACGATAAGAGAGATCTTCTTGGAGCTCAATGTCCTCGAAGTTGACGGTGCGGTCTGGAGTCTTGAAGCACTTTCGAAGCTGAGAGACATGGAACACGTCATGAACATTTTCAAAGTTTGAAGGAAGCTCGAGTTGATAGGCGAGGTCGCCTCTCTTGCTGACAATCTTGAAAGGTCCCACGTATCTAGGGGCAAGCTTCCCTTTGATACCGAAGCGACGAGTACCTTTCATAGGAGAGACGCGGAGGTAAACATGATCTCCGATCTCAAAAGCCAAATCATGGTGCTTACTATCATAGTAACTCTTCTGGCGGGATTGGGCTGCTTTGAGATTATCACGAATGACTTTGCACATTTCTTCTGCTTCCGTGATTAAGTCATTACCCAAAAGCCGACGTTCACCGGTTTCGGACCAGTTGAGAGGGGTACGGCACTTCCTGCCATACATAATTTCAAATGGGGCCTTGCCCGAACTTGCTTGAAAACTGTTGTTGTAGGAGAATTTAGCATAAGGAAGACAATCCTCCCACTTCATGCCGAAGGAGATCACACAAGCCCTAAGCATATCTTCAAGAATCTGGTTGACACGCTCGACTTGACCGCTAGTTTGAGGATGGAAAGCTGTGCTGAAACGGATGTTTGTGCCCATGGCCTTCTGAAAAGAATCCCAAAACTTCAAGGTAAAGATGCTACCACAGTCTGAAGAGATCACTTGAGGAATACCGTGCAGAGAGACAATTCGAGAGGTATAGAGTTCCGCCAATTGAGCTGCAGTGATCGACTCTTTGATAGGCAGAAAGTGAGCCACTTTGGTGAGTTTATCAATGACAACGAATATAGCATCATTGCCACGCTTGGACTTTGGAAACCCAGTCATGAAGTCCATTTCAATGTGGTCAAACTTCCATTCTGGAATGGCAAGAGGTTGGAGGAGACCAGCTGGCCTTTGGTGTTCTGCCTTCACTCTTCTGCAGACATCACATTCATTCACGAATTGAGCGATCTCGCGCTTCATTCGAGTCCACCAATAAGCTTGCTTAAGGTCCTGATACATCTTCGTGCTCCCAGGGTGGATGGAGAGGAGAGAATTGTGAGCCTCGTTCATGATCACTTTACGAAGTTCACCTTTGGGTACCACAATTCGATCCTCGAAGAAGAGAGTGTCCTTGTCATCAAGGCGGTAGCACTTGTACTTGGACTGGCTCTTGGCAATCCCAATCTTCACCTTTTTCACCATAGCATCAAGAAGCTGGGCTTGGTGAATCTGGTCTTCCAAAGTAGGAGAGACTTGAAGGTTGGCGAGGAAACCTTGAGGAATAATTTGCAGGTTAAGTTTGCGGAAGGCTTCACAAAGCTCGGGTTGATAAGGCTTAAGAATCAGACTATTGCAGTAGGCCTTTCTGCTCAAAGCGTCAGCAATCACATTGGCCTTGCCTGGAGTATACTCAATACTCGGATTATACTCTTGAATCATTCGACCCATCGAGTTTGCCTGAGGTTGAGATTAGGCTGAGTGAAGATGTACTTGAGACTCTTGTGATCAGTGAAAATGTCCACTTTTCTTCCCAATAGAAGATGTCTCCAAGTCAAAAGAGCATGCACAACTGCCGCCAACTCGAGATCATGAGTGGGGTAGTTCTTCTCATTAGGCTTCAACTGGCGAGAAGTATAAGCAACAACTTTCTTCTCTTGCATCAATACTGCACCAAGACCTTGGAGAGAGGCATCACAAAAGACCTCGTACGGCTTGGATTCATCAGGCGGAGTCAGAACTGGAGCAGTGATCAATTTCTCTTTCAAAGTGTTGAAAGCAATATCACACTCCGGAGACCAAACGTACTTGACGTGCTTCTGAAGAAGATTTGAGAGAGGCTTCGCGATCTTAGAAAAGTTTTCAACGAATCTTCGGCAATAGCTTGCGAGACCGAGAAAACTGCGGAGTTGCTTCACGTTCTGAGGAGGTTCCCAATTCACAATTGCAGACACCTTCTCAGGATTCACGGCAATGCCCTTGGCAGAGATGATATGACCAAGATAAAGAACCTCATCGAGCCAGAATTCACACTTGGAGAACTTGGCGTAGAACTGATGTTCTCTGAGCTTATCAAGAACCAAACGCAAGTGCTTGGCATGATCTTCCTTGTTCTTGGAGAAAACCAGAATGTTGTCGAGATAGACCAAAACGAAGCCATTGGTGTAGGTGTTGAAGATGAAGTTCATCATTCGAGAGAACGTCGGAGGAGCGTTGGCGAGACCAAAAGACATGACAGTGTATTCATATGAACCAAAGCTTGTTCTGAATGTTGTCTTGGGAATATCTTCTTCACGAATGCGAATCTGGTGATAACCCATACGGAGATCAAGCTTGGAGAATACTTGGGCACCTTTGAGTTATTCGAACAGCTCATTGATGTTGGGAAGTGGGTATTTGTTCTTGATGGTCTTCTTGTTCACTGGACGGTAATCAACACAAAGTCGGTCCATTCCATCCTTCTTCTTCACAAAAAGAACACCACAACCCCACAGAGAAGAACTAGGCCGGATGAGACCCATTCTTTCTTGCTCATCGAGTTGCTTCTTCAACTCCTTCAACTCTTCAGGTCCGAGCTTGTAAGGACGCTTGCACACAGGTTCCGTGCCAGGCTCAAGATCAATAACGAATTCAACTGGCCGGTGCGGAGGCATTCCTAGAAGCTCTTTTGGAAAGACGTCTTGATATTCGCAAACGACTGGAATTTGGGAGATAGCATCCAATTCACCCTTCTCATTGAGAGAAAATAGACGGATAGTATCATCACGAGCGGCAAAGACAATTACATCCTCAGATGAATGAGTCAATTGAATCTGCCTGGCAGCACAATCAAGATGTGCCTTGTGCTTAGAAAGCCAATCTATTCTGAGAATAAGATCAATATCCGAGTTATCAAGAACCACCGGAGAAGAGAGAAACTTGTAATCGCCCAATGTGATAGAAACATCTGGGGCAATAGCGCTTGCATTCATGAATTTACCCGGAGAAACAACAGATAACTGTCTAGGCAAATCTTGCAAAGGCAACTCATGCTTAGAAACAAATGGCCTCGAGATGAAACAATGCGATGCACCCGTGTCAAAAAGAACTTTAGCTGGAATATCATTAACAGGAAGGTTACCCATGATGACATCTGGTGATTCCTCTGCCTGAGCTGCATTCAGCAAGTTGACCTTGGCGGACTTGGGATTATGCTTGACCACAGCTGTACTTGCCGATCTGACAGGAGGAGGAGGAGGAAGACGCCTCTGGTTGAAACACTTGTTGGCATAGTGACCCTTCTGTTGGAACTTGTTGCACGTGACCTCTGAAAGCGGACGGTGATACGGAGCACTCGATCTTGGAGCTTGAGACGAAGTCTTGTTCTGAAAGCCAGGGTTGGGTGGGCGGGAAGAACCACTGCCACCTTTGCTCTTCTGCTGATACGGCTAACGGAACGGAGGAGGAGGAAGCCAAAACTTCTGCTGCTTGGCCACTTGAGTAGAGGAAGAAGGAGTAACATCTCTGACTCGCTTCTTGGAAGCATCACACCTCAACTGAGCAGCCTCTTGCTTCAGTGCCATGTTGTAGAACTCATCGTATCTCAAGGGCTCAAAGAGGACAAGAGCGAGCTAAATTTCTTCTCTGAGACCACCCCTGAACTGATATATCATGCTCTTCTCATCAGGGACGTCCTGCTTGGCAAAGCGGGCGAGCTTCTGGAACAACTTGTTGTAGTCATAGACAGACAAAGAGCCTTGCTTCAGATTGCGGAATTCCTCATGCTTGCTTTCAACCACGCTCTGCGGAATATGATGAGCTCGGAAATCTCGACGGAAATCATCCCAAGTGATAACACGTCCACCTCTGGAGTCCTTGTACTGCTGGAACCATTCTGCAGCTTGATCTTTGAGTTGGAAGGAAGCGAACTTAACAAAGTCCTCAGGCCTGACGTTACGGCACTCGAAATGCTTGCACAGATCCACAAGCCAATCGTCAGCATCGGTTGCCTCAACACAATTGCTGAAAGTCTTTGGCCCGTTAGCAAGGAACTGGTTGAGTGTAGCAAAGTGACTCTGATTGCTTCCTTGATTCCCTTGACTGCCTTGATTGCGCTCTTGGAGAATTTGCATGATCAACTGTGTGTTTGCATTGGTTGCGGCCATCACAGCTTGCCATGCCTCCGGAGGAGGTGGAGGTGGTGGCGGATCAGGATTCGGAGTCGTGCGCGTTGGAGGAGCCATCCTGAAGAGGTTGACCACCATTAGCACATTGACAGATAAATATTGAAGCTGAATCCAACGGAATGAAAATTACAACATATAGTCTTCACATCTGAACAAAATGAACGAATGCATTTCTCTTGAAATGGTCACATATCCATAAATTGAGAAGCCACATAGAATTAAGGTAGAGAAATAAATCAACAAGGTACGGATCAAGAACGAATAATCGGTAAGAAATCCCAATCTCAAACCAATATCCGTGGAAGAAAAACTAGAGCTACTAGAATTCCCACCTATGAAACTCCCGAACCTTTCCGGTTATGCAATCAGGTGTTGGGGATACAGGGGAAGCATAATATCTCACCCAAACTAGCAAATCCTACATCCAGCTGTATCCATCCTTCAACACATAACCAAGAAACCTTCGGAAACCATCTACCTCAACCTTCGAAAAGCATCCGTTATACAAGTTATGGCAATACTCCCGAACTCCCGCCCCAGTACTGGGTGGCGTCGAGGTTATCTCACCAACGAACTGCATAAAAGAGATTTTCGATGTCGGCGAACTAAACTCAGGTATTCCAGAACTACAACAATAAAATTATGATGACAACACCTCAGAGCTCAACTCCCCGGGACACTTCCATTAAACCCCTGACAGGAGGCACCAAGTCAATGTTCTCATCATAAAACCATCAGAACGATTCCAAGATACCCGCGTGATCCTAAAATTTTTTTTAGTGAAATTTGAGAAGAGAAGAGTCAAAACTCTACGTCAGGAAGCCTTACCAGCGCGACGAGGAGACTGGGAAGTAAAAAGAATTCCTAATCTCTCCGATATATAATTCCTAATGACTCAAAACATTTTTCTAGACACCACTCGGCCGCTAAAAACGATCAAGCAATGGGGCTCCTAAGGTCGGGGAAGGCTCTGATTACCAACTTGTAACACCTTCAATGCGATTATGTCTCTAAGTCTTGCCTCGACACGTGGGAGATATAGTCGCATCGAGGGTGTTACATCCCGAGCGTAAAGCTTGGGCTCTTCTTCAATGAGCTGATCGAGAAGCTGAAGGTGCATGAAGAGGGGAGGGTCGAGTGCTTTGTGACCGAGTCCCGGCAGCTTGCCCGTGACGCACTCTTCATGGTTTTGAGCAATATCGCCTGTCACCACCCAGACCTTGACCTTGACGATAGATTCAAGAAACCGCCAGCGGGTGCCAAATTCGCAGCCGCCAAGGAGAAGGATGCGCCCCGGGCTGACAGGGTTCTCCATGTTTGAACTGCTCCATCTGGCTATCAGGCCAGGTATCAGGTCGCTGTTGCTTCTGCGTTGCCCTGTGATGAAACATGACAAACATTTTGTGTTTAGCCATTCTATCTCTAGTGTTTTGCGTGAAACTGATATTCCTCACTGGATATTAAATGTGTGTTTATCCCTTTGAGCCCTATATGATTGCGTTCGTGTGATCAATTCCTATCTATGTTCCGGATGCCTGCTAATATCATATTGCCGTGATTGTCATAAGGGTCCGGCCCTTAACAGTCATCTTGGCATGGATGCGTCTCGGCAGGTTTTTCCTAGGTAGCTTTGGATGCAGCCTCTCGACCTGTGAGCATGGCTCTGGACAAGACGATGGTGCGATCAAAGAAACTAGCCCAGGTTCCATCGCATGAGGGCTTTTACGATATGAACGCTCATTAGAGTTAAGGGATAAACGACTGTAAAAATCTAAAATGTATCAACAAGAGTTGATATCGTAAACTTAGCTTTCGTTTCGAGCCCCCATTCTCTTCTGCCGGGTTGCGCACACTGAGCGTGCCCGCGGCACTTGGAGGAGCAGAATACAATCAGGTGGTTTCTTCGTTCCTGGCAGCGACCGATACGTATTTCTTGTGGCCGGCGCACATCGGGGCGTAGTGTCGGGCTCCTTTGGTCCGTCTCCCTTTTTCTCCTCTCCCTTCGAGTCAGCTCCATGGTTGGCGTTGCATGGGCCGTGCCGATGCAGGCAGCCTTGCCGAAGCACACTTGCCGGGGCATCAATCAACATACTCATACCGACGCTTTGCTCAGGATTACCCTAAGCGGGGGAAATATTGGACCGAGTGTCGCACGGTAATCATCGACATTGATGAAGCCGGGGCTAAAGTAGTTCGATTGTTGATGAAGGGGAGGAATGGGAAAGCTCGCACCTGCACGTATTGTGCCCCTTCTTCGAATGGTCCCCAAATGATGGGTCCACTGTATGGGCCGCGAGATGGGCATAGTGCCACTAGCAGTGATCTTCGCCATAACCGCGGCTACGATGTGGCGTGGAGACCAATAAAAATGTTGCGGGGATGGCCCCACTTTGCTTATGTGTCTTCATGGGCGCCACCAATGCTAGAGTCTTCAAGCGGGCGACCATGGGAAAAGCGCTTTGCACCGCCTTCAGGTTCGCGCAAGCGAGCCCCCTACCTGGCACGACAAAGATGTCGCGGGAAACAACAGCCACCTATTGGACCAGGAGGCCCCTTGCTGGTTTAGCAGGGGGACGACGCATCGCACAAAGAGCAGACAAGAGTGGGGAGAACGGTAGAGATCACGCGGGCAGTTTTACCCAGGTTCGAAGCGCCGTGAGTCGTAAAACATTACTCCTACTTTGGTGGATTGATGGGGGAAAGGTGGTGGTGGAGCATAGTACACTTGCCCGTCAAGGGTTGCCTCAAGGCACCAACAACTACGTGCGTATGGGGGTGTGAGTTATACAACCTTCTAACCTCCTCTATGGTTTCCGTGGGCCTCCTTTTATAGATCAAGGGGTTACCACAATGGCAAAGTGGTCATTACACACTGATAAGATAGCAAATAGTGCTATCATACCTAACTCTGTGGGCTTGACAGGGCGCATTAAATGCACCGCTCAATGTCACATCGTTGGTCGCCCGGCAAGGCTTGTTGGGCTATCTTGCCAGCTTCACGCCTGCTTGCTTGACATGTCGCGGGACGCGTATCATCTGTGGGTTCCTCATGTATAAAATGGCTGCCATGTGGTGAATGGCTGCCACTTAATCATCTTGCGGCTTGACACCACACTGATCGACGACATGGGTCGTAGTGGAGTGGTTGGTGAGGTGGTCTTGCCTCCGTGAGCCCTGGCAGGCCCTGCCAGGACGCCTTGGCTATCCGCTTGTAAGTGTGGCCTCGCCCCTTGTCGGGCTCGCCTGCCTGGCAAGGGAGGCCTTTCCGCCGATTTTGTCTTGCTTCTTTGGCTTGATCTTGGTCCCTCTAATTTGCATGTTGGTCCTTCGAGTCTCTTGGGTTTCTTGTACATCTTGGCTCGGTCTCGGCTTGTCCGTGCACGAGTCAGGGGAAAACATATACCCCTATCTATTTTCCCCGACAAAGTTCCAATTAGGTCGTTAAACAATAGGTGCAGAAATTATTGCTTTCTTGAGTGTTTCGGAGGCTTCTAAACAAACATCATAAAAAACAAAAGGAATATCCTTTTGCAAAAGATTTGTAAGGGGCCTAGAAATTTTAGAAAAGTCTTTGATAAATCTCCTATAGAAACCAACATGACCAAGGAAACTACAAATACCTTTGATATCTTTAGGACATGGCATTTTCTCAATTGCATCAACCTTAGCTTTGTCCACCTCAATACCTCTTTCAGAAATTTTATGGCCCAAAACAATACCTTCATTAACCATAAAGTGGCACTTCTCCTAATTCAAGACAAGATTTTTTTGCTCACATCTCTACAAAACTCGATCAAGATTGCTTAAACAATCATCAAAAGACTTCCCATAAACAGAAAAGTCATCCATGAAAAAATTGGCAGGTGGTAGGTGCATTGCTTAAAACAAAAGGCATATGTCTATAAGCATAGGTGGAGGAGGACCTCCTAGAGTTTCAATAGGAAAATTTTGTTTAAGCAGAGGACGTGGTTCAAAGAAAATCTTATCTATTTCATTTCATTCAAGCATATGTACATCATTTTCATGGTCTAGCAGATATTGTTCTAAAGCATCAGTAGGAGGTACAGCAACAGAAGCAAGACCAATTATTTCATCCTTACTAGGCAATTCTTTTTTATGAGGTTTTCTACTAAATAGGGAAAAGTTAAACTCATGAGACTCATCACCAAAACTAACACCGACAGTTTGTTTCTCACAATCTATTTTAGCATTGACGGTGTTCAAGAAAGGTCTACCAAAGATAATGGGGCAAAAGTCATCTTTTTGCGAACCAAGAACAAGAAAATTAGTAGGATATTTTATTTTCCCACACAAGACTTCAACATCTCTAACAATCCCAATTGGTGATATAGTATCTCTATTGGCAAGCTTAATAGTAACATATATGTCTTCTATTTCAGCGGGTGCTTGATGTCTACTACGCAACTTTATTCTTGTAGACTCATGTTGGGCCCCCAAGCGCAGAGTTTTGTAGGACAGTAGCAATTTTCCCTCAAGTGGATGACCTAAGGTCTATCAATCCATGGGAGGTGTAGGATGAAGATGGTCTATCTCAAACAACACTACAACCAAATACAAGAAATCTCTTGTGTCCCAAACACGCCTAATACAATGGCAAATTGTATAGGTGCACTAGTTTGGCGAAGAGATGGTGACAAAAGTGTAATATTGATGGTAGAAATATATTTTTTATAATCTGAAAAATAAAAACAACAAGGTAGAAAATAGTAAATGGGCACAAAAACGGTATTGCAATGCTTGAAAATGTGGCCTAGGTCCATACTTTCACTAGTATAATCTCTAAGCAATGCTAACATAATCGGATCATATAAAGGTCCCTCAACGTGCAACGAAGAATCACACCAAAGTTCCTATCTAGTGGAGAACATAAGACGGAATTGTTTGTAGGGTACGAAACCACCTCAAAGCTATTCTTTCCGATCAATCTATCCTAGAGTTCGTACTAAAATAACACGAAGCTATTCTTTCTGATCGATCAAACAAAGAGTTCTTACTAAAATAACACCAAAGCAAATTCAAATTCATAGTATTAAATCCAACACAAAGATCTTCAAAGACTTCCCCAAGATTTCTACCGGAGAAACAAAGACAAGAACTGGCATCAAGCCCTATGCATAGATTACCCCAATGTCACCTCGGGAATTTGCGAGTTGAGTGACAAAACATATATCAAGTGAATCAATACGATACCCCATTGTCACCACGAGTATTCAATTGCAAGACATATATCAAGTGTTCTCAAATCCATAAAAGTACTAAATCCAATAACAACGAAACCTCAAAGGAAAAAACTCAATTCATCACAACACGATACAAAGGGGAAAACACCGATACATCAAGATCGTGACATCTCAAGAACACGAGAGAGAGAGAGAGAGAGAGAGATTAAACACATAGCTACTGGTACAAACCCTTAGCCCCGAGGCTGGACTACTCCCTCCTCATCGTGGTGGCCGCCGGGATGATGAACATGGCCATCGGTGATGCTTCCCCCCTCCGGTAGGGTGCCGGAACCGGGTCTAGATTGGTTTTCGGTGGCTACAGAGCTTTGCGGCGGTGGAACTTCTGATCTAGGTTAACCCCGAGGGTTTCTAGAATTTTTGGGAATTTATAGGGTAAAGAGGGGGTATGGGAGGCCACCGAGGTGGGCAGAACTCAACTGGGCGTGTCTGGGCCCCCAGGCGCGCCCTGGTGGGATGTGCCCCCAACCCCGGGGCACCCCCAGGTGTTGTTCTGGCCCATCCTGGGTGTTCTGGTCGATAAAAAATCTCCAAAAAGTTTCGCGGTGTTTGGACTCCGTTTGATAGTGATTTCCTGCGATGTAAGAAACAAGCAAAAAACAACAACTGGCATTGGGCACTGGGTCAATAGGTTAGTCCCAAAAAATGAAATAAAGTTGCTATAAAATAATTGTAAAACATCCAAGAATGATAATATAACAGCATGAATACTTCATAAATTATAGATACGTTGGAGACATATCGGCATCCCCAAGCTTAATTCCTACTAGTCCTCGAGTAGGTAAATGATAAAAAAAATAATTTGTGAAGTGTGAATGCTAGCAAAGTGCATATGTTTGATCAATGATAATTTCAATCACTTTTCCTAGTATCATAAAAGCATTTTTTTTCTTATAAAACTTCTCATGTTATAGTAGCAACCAATTCACATGTTAAGGTTCAAATAATGAACTCTCTTGAAGCTCAACAACCTATGTTCTTAGTCACCAAGCAATTCTAATTCAACTTATTCAATAGAGTTTAAGTAAGAGCTCCACATACTCAACCATCATATAGTCTTCTATGATTCCTAACACTCATCGCATACACATGAGCAAAATGTTTCAACCGGACACATAGAAAGATAGGGGCTTATTGTGTTGCCTCCCAACGTATTCACCTCAAGGGTGATGTCAACAATAATAACTCATGCTACCCATATCCAACTAGATATATGTGCGTAGATCTTTCCTCACCACATGATGCTTGCCAAAAGAGAAAAACAAAAAGGAATAGAGAGAAAAACTTTGACACTTTGCATAAAAGTAATTACTGAAAAGTAAAAGATAGGCCTTTCGCAGAGGGAAGCAAAGGTTGCCATATGCTTATTTGTTTGTATGCTCAACCCCTTAGTGCAAAAGAACGTCACATTATATTACACCTTATGATAGAAAACTTTATTATGCAGTCTGTCGCTTTTATTCTTTGTCATCACAAGTTCGTACAATGCTCAATTTTCTCTTACACTAAATGATCTAACACTTTTATAATCAATTTTTATTGCCTTATTGCACCAATGACAACTTACCTGAAGGATCTTTCTCAATCCTTAGGTAGGTATGGTGGACTCTTGAAAATAAGATTTGGGTTTAAGGGTTTTCTGGATGCACAAGTAGTATCTCTACTTAGTGCAGAATTTTTGGCTAGCAAAGATAGGGGCCAAGCGCCACATGTTGAAGGATCTATGACAATATAACTTGTTTGTGAATATGAACAAATATAAACCATTACGTTGTCTTCCTTGTCCAACATCAACAATGTTGGCATATAATATTTTGATGGGGGCTCACAATCACAACAGATTCCCATTATAGTGTATTTCTATGTGAAAGTTCTCTTCCTTATACTAATTATTCGTGAATTGCTTGTATGACCAATATTGTGATTGTCAAGCCTCAAAAGATTTTACTTTCGAAACCCAATGTGAAGCTCCCACTAGGCATGATATGATTTCAACTTCACGACATTCAATTTATTTGACAATTTACTCATGTGATATAGGTGAAGCAGAAGAGTAAATTACATGCTACTCCAAAAAGATATAAATCAAGATCATGAGCATAATATTTCTTTCTCTCAAATTAATTTAAGTGAACCAAGAGAGAATTTCTTCAAAAATACTAAAGCACACCGTGCTCAAAAATATATAAGTGAAGCACTAGAGCAATTCCATAGAAAAGAGCATCGTTGAAGGGATGTGAATGCCGCTTACCTAGCCTCCTTGGCAACTATTTGAGGACTCTATTTTATTTAAAACATTTCATATCTAAGTATTTTCTTAAAACAACAAGCAAAATGAAAATAAAATGACATTCTAAGAATAGCACAACTCATGTGAAGAAGCAAAAACTTAGGCTCAACCGATACTAACCGATAATTGTTGAAGAGGAAAGGTGGGATGCCTATCGGGGCATCCCAAGCTAGATGCTTGAGACTTCTTGAAATATTATCTTGGGATTCCTTGGGCATCCCCAATCTTGAGCTTTTGTGTCTCCTTAATTCTTCTCATACCATGGTTTTCCTAAATCTCAAAAGCTTCATCCACACAAAACTCAACAAGGACTCGTGAGACAAGTTAGTATAAACCAATGCAAAAACCTTATCATTCTCTACTGTAGCAAATCACTAAAATCATTAAACAAGCAAACATATGCAAACAATGCAAACATAATAGCAATCTGCCAAAACAGTACAATCCGTAAAGAATGCAATATTATCAATACTTTCCTAACTCCAAAAGTTATGAAAATTTTCCACACTATATAAAATTTATCATAGCTCATTTCCAAAAAGTTTCAACATTTTATCACATTCTGACTTTTCTAGGGAATTTTTGCAACAACGGTAAACTTTCTATTTTTAAACAGCAACATGTATACTTGCAAAAAATGCATGACAAAGGCTATACTTGATATTTTTATTGAAAACAAGGATGCATTATTCTAAATAACAGCAATCACATTCTAACAAAATAAAATTATCCTCCAAGCGAAACACATATCATATGACGAATGAAAACATAGCTCCGAGTGAGGTTACCGATAATGTTGGAGACGAAAGAGGGGATGCCTTCCGGGGCATGCCCAAGCTTAGTTGCTTGGATATTCCTTGGATATTAACATGGGGTGCCTTGGGAATCCCCAAGCTTAGGGTCTTGTCACTCCTTATTCCCCTCATATCGATATCTCACCCAAAACTTGAAAACTTCAATCACACAAAATTTAACGGAACTTTGTGAGATAGGTTAGTATGATAAAGAGCAAACCATTTCACTTTGGTACTGTCAAAGACAAGATTCATAATTGTTTCCAGACAATGCCTACTGTAGCATATTATTTCTACAATTTATATTCAGCAATATAAGCCATAGAAACTAGAAAACAAGCAAACTATGCATTGAAAACAGAATCTGTCAAAAACTGAACAGTCTGTAGTAATCTGTACTCCAACCATACTTCTGCTACTCCAAAAAATCCGGAAATAAATAGGAAACCTGGGAAATTTGTCTATTAATCTTCTTCAAAAAGAATCAGCATTTTATCACGCTTCCCTTAAAAATGAGAATTGTTTTCCTGAGTGTAAAAGTTTCTGTTTTTCAGCAAGATCAAATCAACTATCACCGTAAGCCATCCCAATGGTCTTACTTGGCAATTTATTGAAACAAAAGCAATAAAACATGATTACTACAGTATCCTAATCATGCAAACACACAAAAACAGTAAGTAAAAGTGTTGGGTTATCTCCCAACAAGCATTTTTCTTTAATGCCTTTTAGCTAGGCATGATGATTTCTATGGTTCTTGCATAAAAGATAAGAATTGAAACACAAAGAGAGCATCATGAAGCATATGACTAGGACATTTAAGTATAACACACTTCCTATGCATATGGATTTTGTGAGTAAATAATTTATGGGAGCAAGAATCATCTAGCATAGGATGGCAAAACAAGCAAAACTTCAAGATTTTCAACACATAGAGAGGAAACTTGAGATTATTGAGATATGTAGAAGCATATGTTCCTCTCTCATAATAATTTTCAGTAGCATCATGAATGAATTCAACAATATAACTATCACATATAGCATTCTTTTCATGATCCACAAGCATAGAAACTTTCTTACTCTCCACATAAGCAAATTTATTCTCATGAATAGTAGTGGGAGCAAACTCAACAAAATAACTATCATGAGATTGAAAATTAAAATCATGATGACAATTCTCATGCTTATAATTATTATCTATAACATATATGTCATCACCATAATCATGATAGACAACAACTTTGTTTTCATAATCAATTGAAACCTCTATAAAATAGTGGATTCATCATTAAATAAAGTTATGGCCTCTCCAAATCCACTTTCATCAATATAGTCATCATAAATAGGAGGCATGCAATCATTATAACAAATTTGCACATCAAATCTTGGGGAACTAAAAATATCATCTTCATCAAATATAGCATCCCCAAGCTTATGGCTTTGCATATCATTAGCATCATGGATGTTCAAAGAATTCATACTAACAACATTGCAATCATGCTCATCATTTATACCAAATATTATATTGAATTCTTCTTCCATCAATTGCGCAAAATTTTCCTTTCCATCATCTTCATGAAAGACATTATAAAGATGAATAATATGATGCAACCTCAATTCCACTTTTTGTAGTTTTCTTTTATAAACCAACCTAGTGATAAATCAAGAAACTAAAAGGTTCAATTGCAAGATTTAAAGATATACCTTCATGCACTCACCTCCCCGGCAACGGCGCCAAAAAAGAGCTTGATGTCTACTATGCAACTTTATTCTTGTAGACTCATGTTGGGCCTCCAAGCGCAGAGTTTTGTAGGAAAATAACAATTTTCCCTCAAGTGGATGACCAAAGGTTTATCAATCCGTGGGAGGTGTGGGATGAAGATGGTCTCTCTCAAACAACCCTGCAACCAAATACAAGAAATATCTTGTGTCCCCAACACACCCAATACAATGGCAAATTGTATAGGTGCACTAGTTCGGCGAAGAGATGGTGACAAAAATGTAATATTGATGGTAAAAAATATTTTTATAATCTGAATAAATAAAAATAACAAGGTAGAAAATAGTAAACGGGCACAAAAACGGTATGCAATGCTTGAAAATGAGGCCAATGGTCCATACTTTCGCTAGTGCAATCTCTCAACAATGCTAATATAATCGGATCATATAACCGTCCCTCGACGTGCAACAAAGAATCACTCCAAAGTTCCTATCTAGCGAAGAGCATAAGACGGAATTGTTTGTAGGGTACGAAACCACCTCAAAGCTATTCTTTACAATCAATCTATCCTAGAGTTCTAACTAAGAAAATGAAGCTATTCTTTCTGATCGATCTAACCAAGAGTTCGTACTAAAATGACACCAAAGCAAATTCAGATTCATAATATTCATTACAAAAAGAACTTCAAAGAGTTCCCTAAGATTTCTACCAGAGAAACAAAGACAAGAACGTGCATCAACCACTATGCATAGATTACCCCAATGTCACCTCGGGAATCCGCGAGTTGAGTGCCAAAACATATATCAAGTGAATCAATACGATACCCCATTGTCACCACGAATATTCAATTGCATGACATATATCAAGTGTTCTAATATCCATAAAAGTATTCAATCCGATAACAATGAAATCTCAAAGGGAAAAACTCAATTCATCACAACAAGATAGAGAGGGGAAAACACCATTTGATCCGACTATATTAACAAAGCCCGCGATACATCAAGATCATGACATCTAAAAAACATGAGAGAGAGAGAGGAAACACATAGCTACTGGCACAAATCCTCAGCCCCGAGGGTGGACTACTCCCTCCTCATCATGGTGGCCACCGGGATGATGAAGATGGCCACCGGTGATGATTCTTCCCTCCGGCGGGGTGCCGGAACAGGGTCTAGATTGGTTTTCGGTGGCTACAGAGCCTTGCGGCAGCGGAACATCTGATTTATGTTAACCCCGAGGGTTTCTGGAATTTTTGGGAATTTATAGGGTAAAGAGGGGGTGCGGGAGGCCACCGAGGTGGGCACAACCCACTTGGGTGCGCTTGGGCCCCCAGGTGCACCCTGGTGGGCTGTGCCCCCCTCGGGGGCACCCCCCAGGTGAGCTCTGGCCCATTCTGGGTGTTCTGGTCCATAAAAATTCTCCAAAAAGTTTCACGGTGTTTGGACTCCGTCTGATATTGATTTCTTGCGATGTAAAAAACAAGCAAAAATAGAAACTGGCACTGGGTCAATAGGTTAGTCCAAAAAATGATATAAAGTTGCTATAAAATGATTGTAAAACATCCAAGAATGATAATATAACAGCATGAATACTTCATAAATTATAGATACGATGGAGACGTATCAGTGATATGTCATTCCTAATTTCTTATATAAGGTAAAAGGAATAGCACTCACGCTAGCACCTATGTCACATAAACCATGATAACAGTGATCTCCTATCTTGACTGAGACAACATGCATGCCAACAATGGGTCTATGCTTATCTTTTCCATCAGGTTTGGCAATTCTAGCAGCTTCATCATAGAAATAATGCCCATCTAAATTTTCTTCTAGGAGATCCTTAACCATAGCAACACTAGGTTCTATCTTAATTTGTTCAGCCGGTTTAGGTGTTCTTATATAACTTTTGTTGACCACAGTTGAAACTTTAGCATGTTCTTTCATCCTAACAGGGAAATGTGGGTTTTCAATATAAGCAGTAGGAACAACTGGATCAACATTATAAATAATAGTTTCTTCTTTAGTTGGTATCGGTTATTTATTTTTTTCCTTAATAGGTGGGTGATATTTGAACCACTTCTCTTTAGGGAGATCAACATGAGTAGCAAAAGATTCACAGAAAGAGGCTACTATCTCTGAGTCAAGTCCATATTTAGTGCTAAACTTTTGAAAATCATCGACATTCATAAAAGATTTAACACAATCATACTTAAGCTTAATATATGACTCTTTACCTTCGTCAAGTTCCCAATCTTCAGAGTTGTATTTAATTATTTCTAAGAGATCCCACCAGAATTCTACAGTCTTCTTCATAAAAGAACCAACACAAGAAATATCAAGCATGGATCGATCGTTATGGGAAAGCCGAGCATAAAAATTATGAATAATAATATCTCTTGAGAGCTCATGATTGGGGCATGAATATAACATTGACTTAAGCCTCCCCCAAGCTAGAGCGATACTTTCTCCTTCACGAGGCCAAAAATTATTTATAATTTCGATCACGATGAACTACATGCATAGGATAATTTTTTTGGTGAAAGTCCAATTTCAATCGATTCCAGTTCCAAGATCCAGTATCATCGCATAGCCTATACCCTGCCAATGCTGTCCCCTTCAAAGATAAAGGGAAACCTTGTTCTTAACTTCATCTCCGGGTAAACGTACAAGCTTAAACAATCCACAAA
This sequence comes from Triticum aestivum, assembly GCF_018294505.1. Lineage (NCBI taxonomy): Eukaryota > Viridiplantae > Streptophyta > Magnoliopsida > Poales > Poaceae > Triticum > Triticum aestivum. The sequence goes on from NC_057797.1 coordinate 335,442,130, forward strand.
CTTCTTCGACATATATCAAGTGCATATCAGGATGTTCGGTTCCATCTCCTACATAAGGATTAGCAAGCAGTTGTTCTATCATACCCGAAGGAATTTCATATTCAATATTTTTAGTAGGTGCAGTAGGTTGAGGCATAACTAATTGTCGTTCCGGTCGACATGAAGATACCCCGAACAAACCCCTCAAAGGATTGCTCTCCATAGTAACAAGTGACAATAAATTTCAGCATGTAGGAATAATTCTTCCTTACCAAGAGCACTTCACTCCCAGGCAACGGCGCTAGAAAAGAGCCTTGATGACCCACAAGTATCTGGGATCAATTGTAGCCTTTTAGATAAGTAAGAGTGTCGAACCCAACGAGGAGCAGAAGGAAATGACAAGTGGTTTTCAGCAAGGTAATGTCTGCAAGTGTTGAAATTGTAAGTAGCAGAGTAGTTTGATAAAAATATAATTTGTAACGAGCAAGTAATGGTAATGGTGAAAAAAGTGCAGCAAGGTAGCCCAATACTTTTGATAGCAACCTTTATTATGCAGTCTGTCGCTTTTATTCTTTGCCATCACAAATTCGTACAATGCTCAATTTTCTCTTACACTAAACGATCTAACACTTTTAGAAGCAATTTTATTGCCTTATTGCATCGATGACAACTTACTTTAAGGATCTTGCTCAATCCTTAGGTAGGTATGATGGACTCTTGAAAAAAGATTTGGGTTTAAGGGTTTTTTGGATGCACAAGTAGTATCTCTACTTAGTGTGGAATTTTTGGCTAGCAAAGATAGGGGGCAAGCGCCACATGTTGAAGGATCTATGACAATATAACTTCTTTGTGAATATGAACAAACATAAACCATTACGTTGTCTTCGATGTCCAACGTCAACAATTTTGGCATACAATATTTTGATGGGGGCTCACAATCACAGAAGATTTCCATGATAGTGTATTTCTATGTGAAAGTTCTCTTCCTCATACTAATTATTCATGAATTGCTTGTATGACCAATATTGTGATTGTCAAGCCTCAAAAGATTTCACTTTCTAAACCGAATGTGAAGCTACCACTAGGCATGATATGATTTAAACTTCATGACATTCAATTTGTTCAACAATTTACTCATAGGATATAGGTGAATCACAAGAGTAAATGACAAGCTACTCAAAAAAGATATAAATCAAGATCATGAGCATAATATTTCTTTCTGTCAAATTAATTTAATTGAAGCAAGAGAGAATTTCTTCAAAAATACTAAAGCACACCATGCTCAAAAATATATAAGTGAAGCACTAGAGCAATTCCATAGAAAAGAGCTTCGTTGACGGGATGTGATTGCCGCTTACCTAACCTCCCTGGCAACTATTTGAGGACTCTATTTTATTTAAAAACTTTCATATCTAAGTATTTTCTTAAAACAGAAAGCAAAATCAAAATAAAATGACATTCTAAGAATAGCACAACTCATGTGAAGAAGCAAGAACTTAGGATCAACCGATACTAACCGATAATTGTTGAAGAGGAAAGGTGGGATGCCTATCGGGGCATCCCCAAGCTTAGATGCTTGAGACTTCTTGAAATACTATCTTGGGATGCCTATCGGGGCATCCCCAAGCTTATATGCTTGAGACTTCTTGAAATACTATCTTGGGATGCCTTGGTCATCCCCAAGCTTGAGCTTTTGTGTCTCCTTAATACCTCTCTTACCATGGTTTTCCTAAATCTCAAAAGCTTCGTCCACACAAAACTCAACAAGGACTCGTGAGATAAGTTAGTATAAACCAATGCAAAAACCTTATCATTCTCTACTTTAGCAAATCACTAAAATTATTATTCACAATAAATGCCTTTGCATATTTAATACTCCTATCCTCAAATAGAATCATTAAACAAGGAAACATATGCAAACAAAGACAAGAACGTGCAACAACCCCTATGCATAGATTACCCCAATGTCACCTCGGGAATCCACGAGTTGAGTGCCAAAACATATATCAAGTGAATCAATACGATACCCCATTGTCACCATGAATATTCAATTGCAAGATATATATCAAGTGTTCTTAAATCCATAAAAGTTTTCAATCCGATAACAACGAAATCTCAAAGGTAAAAACTCAATTCATCACAACAAGATAGAGAGGGGAAAACACCATTTGATCCGACTATATTAACAAAGCCCACGATACATCAAGATCATGATATCTCAAGAACACGAGAGAGAGAGAGAGATTAAACACATAGCTATTGATACAAACCCTCAGCCCTGAGGGTGGACTACTGCCTCCTCATCGTGGTGGCTGTCGGGATGATGAAGATGGCCACCGGTGATGATTCCCCCCTCCGGCAAGGTGCTGGAACACGGTCTTGATTGGTTTTTGGTGGCCATAGAGCCTTGCGACAGCGGAATTTCTGATCTAGCTAGGTTAACCCCAAGGGTTTCTGGAATTTTTGGGAATTTATAGGGTAAAGAGGGGGTGATGGAGGCCACCGAGGTGGGCACAACCCACCTGGGCGTGCCCGGGCCCCCAGGTACGCCCTGGTGGGCTGTGCCCCCCTCAGGGGCACCCTCCAGGTGCTGCTCTGGCCCATCCTGGGTGTTCTGGTCCATAACAAATCTCCAAAAAGTTTTGTGGTGTTTGGACTCCTTTTGATATTGATTTCCTGTGATGTAAAAAACAAGCAAACAACATCAACTGGCACTGGGCACTGGGTCAATAGGTTAGGCCCAAAAAATGATATAAAGTTGCTATAAAATGATTGTAAAACATCCAAGAATGATAATATAACACCATGAATAATTCGTAAATTATAGATATGTTGGAGACGTATCAGTGGTATGTCATTCATAATTTCTTGGTATAAGGTAAAAGAAATAGCACTCACGCTAGCACCTATGTCACATAAACCATGATAACCGTGATCTCGTATCTTGGGTGAGACAACAGGCATGCCAACAACGGGTCTATGTTTATCTTTTCCATCGGGTTTGGCAATTCTAGCAGCTTCATCACAGAAATAAATAACATGCCCATCTAAATTTTCTTCCAGGAGATCCTTAACCATAGCAACATTAGGTTCTATCTTAATTTGTTCAGATCGTTTAGGTGTTCTTATATAAGTTTTGTTGACCACAGTTGAAACTTTAGCATGTTCTTTCATCCTAACAGGGAAAGTTGGTTTGTCAATATAAGCAGTAGGAAAAACTGGATCAACATTATAAATAATAGTTTCTTCTTTAGTTGTTACCGGTTCTTTAATTTTATCCTTAATAGGTGGGTGATAATTGAACCACTTCTCTTTAGGGAGATCAACATGAGTAGAAAAAGATTCACAGAAAGAGGCTACTATCTCCGAGTCAAGTCCATATTTAGTGCTAAACTTTTGAAAAGCATTGGTTTTCATAAAAGATTGAACACAATCATACTTAAGCTTAATATCTGACTCTTTACCTTCGCCGAGTTCCCAATCTTCAGAGTTGCATTTAATTCCTTCTAAGAGATCCCATTGGAAATCAATAGTCTTCTTCATAAAATAACCAGCACAAGAAATATCAAGCATGGATCGATCATTATGAGAAAGCCGAGCATGAAAATTATGAATAACAGTTTCTCTTGAGAGCTCAGGATTGGGGAATGAATATAACATTGACTTAAGCCTCCCCCAAGATAGACCGATACTTTCTCCTTCATGAGGCCAAAAATTATATATATATAATTCCGATCAAGATGAACTAGATGCATAGGATAATATTTTGGGTGAAACTCCAATTTCAATCGATTCCAGTTCCAAGATCCAATATCATCGCATAGCCTATACCCAGCCAATGCTTTTACCTTCAAATATAAAGGGAAAACCTTCTCCTTGACTTCATCTCTGGGTAAACCTACAAGCTTAAACAATCCACAAACTTCTTCCACATATATCAAGTGCATATCAGGATGTTCGGTTCCATCTCCTGCATAAGGATTAGCTAGCAGTTGTTCTATCATACCCAAAGGAATTTCATATTCAATATTTTCAGTAGGTGCAGTAGGTTGAGGCATAACTAATTGTGGTTCCGGTCGATGTGAAGATACCCTGAACAAACCCATCAAAGGATTGCTCTCCATAGTAACAAGTGACAATAAATTTCAGCACATAGGAATAATTTTTCCTTACCAAGAGCGCTTCACTCCCCGGGAACGGTGCTAAAAAGAGCCTTAATGACCCACAAGTATTTGGGATCAACTGTAGCCTTTTTGGTAAGTAAGAGTGTCGAACCCAACGAGGAGCAGAAGGAAATGACAAGAGGTTTTCAGCTAGGTAATGTCTGCGAGTGTTCAAATTGTAAGTAGCACAGTAGTTTGATAAAAAGATAATTTTTAACGAGCAAGTAATGGTAACGGTGAAAAATGTGCAGCAAGGTATCCCAATCCTTTTGAGGCAAAGGACAGGCCAAAACGGTCTCTTATAATAAGCAAAGCGTTCTTGAGGGTACATGGGAATTTCATCTAGTCACTTCCATCATGTTGGTTTGATTCATGTTTGCTACTTTGATAATTTGATATGTGGGTGGACCGGTGCTTAGGTGTTGTTCTTACTTGAACAAACCTCCTACTTATGATTAACCCCCTCGCAAGCATCCGCAAGTACGAGAAAAGTATTAAGAATAAATTCTAACCATAGCATTAAACTTTTGGATCCAATCGACCCCTTACGGAATAGTGCATAAACTAGGGTTTAAGCTTCTGTCACTATCGCAACCAATCATCTAATAACTACTCCACAATGCATTCCCTTAGGCCCAAATATGGTGAAAGTGTCATGTAGTCGACATTCACATGACACCACTAAGGGAATCATAACATACATACTATCAAAATATCGAACACATATCAAGTTCACATGATTACTTGCAACATGATTTCTCCTGTGACCTCAATAACAAAAGTAACTACACACAAATAATATTCATGCTCAAGATCAGAGGGGTATTAAATAGCATAATGGATCTGAACATATAATCTTCCACCAAATAAACTATATAGTAATCAACTACAAGATGTAATCAACACTACTAGTCACCCACAAGCACCAATCTATAGTTCCGGTACAAAGATTGAACATAAGAGATGAACTAGGGTTTGAGAGGAGATCGTGCTCTTGAAGATGTTGATGGAGATTTCCCTTCCCAAGATGGGAGAGTTGTTAGTGATGATGATGATGACGATGATTGCCCCCTCCGGGAGGGAAGTTCCCCTGGCGGAATCGCTCCGTCGGAGGGCAAAAGTGCTCCTGCCCAAGTTTCGCCTCGAGACGGAGACGCTCCGTCCCGAAAGTCCTCCCCTTATATTTCATTGGTCAAAATGACTTATATACCAAAAGATGGGCATCAGAGGTGGGCCGAGGGGAGCACAACCGACCAGGGCATGCTAGGGCTCCCTGGTGCGCCTAGGTGGGTGGTGCCCACCTAGTGGGCCCCCTCTGGTACTTATTGGCTCCAATATTTCTTATATATTCCATAAAAATTCCCTGTAAAGTTTCAGCTCATTTGGAGTTGTGCAGAATTGGTGGCCTAACGTAGCCTTTTTAGGTCCACATTTCCAGCTCCTGGAATTCTCCCTCTTTGTGTGGACCTTGCATATTATGAGAGAAAAGGCATTAGAATTACTCCAAAAAGCATTATTATGGATAAAAGCATCATAGGTAACTGTAGATAAACATGATGCAAAATGGACATATCACTATCCGTCTCCCCCCCTTGCTCCCCTGGTCGAGCTGCTTCCGGTCATGCTCGCCTCCAGGCGCCTTGGCCGTCGATGCTGGCCGCGCCATGCCACTGCGCTGCTGCTGACTTGCGCCTGCCATCACCAGATACCAGCCATGCCCGCCGCTGCCTTGCCTCCGGCCTGGTCGCCGGTGCCCCTGTGCCCGTGCATGTCTAGCGCTGGGGCCGGCCGGCTTATCTAGGCGGGCGATAATTCCCCTAACCCCACTGACCTATGCCCTCATGTTTTAGTTAGCGGGGCGAATCCCCTGTTAGCTAAACCTCACTCTTAAGTATTCTAATTACAGTATGACAGGTGGGCCCCACACCTCTAATTCCCCATTTTACTAAATAATTAAACTTGTTCTAATGACACCTGGGGCCCACCGCACTGTTCACATTTGACAATTGAACTATTGACTACTGAGTCAACAGTTGACATGGCCCCACTATAATTCTCACAGCCCCCTGCTATGTACACTTTTCTATGTACACCTAGCAAATTCAGTTTATTTTTTGAATTAAAATATAAATCCAGAAATTGAGATAATGTTTAAATCTTTGCAAATTAATAGAAAATAAACTATAGCTCGGATGAAAATACTTTATACATGGAAGTTGCTTAGAAAAACATGATGAATCTAAATAAACACTTTGTTTGGCTGCCACATGTCCTTAGCATAACAAACATGGAACCGTCCCCCTCCGTTTTGTTTGCACAAAAATGCCAAACACCGGGAAGACATTTCCAAATGTTTCATCCCTTCGCTGGTATCATGTAGCCCTGTGTTAGAACACCCCTAGCACCGCGTATCGTCATGTCATGTTTAGTAATGTATCTGTGTGCTTTGTATTTACTGTTTCTTCCCCCTCTTCTCTCCGGTAGACCCCGAGACCGCTGCTAATGCCATTGTGATGGACTACATCTCCGACGACAGTTCTTCCTTTTCAGCAGGGCTTCCAGGCAAGCAAACCCCCATTGATCATTCCGATATTGCTCATTCCATTTTCTCTCATGCTTGCATTAGATTTTGCTACTGTTATTGATTGCTCCTATTCTGATGCATAGCTTGGTTTTGTAACCTGCTATTGTACCTTACCTGCTTATCCTAAACTGCTTAGTATAGGTTGGTTTGTGATCCACCAAGGACCCCTCACCTTGTCCCAGTTGCCCCGACTTGATGACCGATGACTCAATCAACATGATCGACGTCCAGAGCCTGACACATCACATCACACCCTGTTTGTTGCTCGCCTCTGCAGAGCTACTATCGAGTGTCGACGGTGATACCTCATAACACACTCCTGATGATAACTCCATAGTGAAGCTATTCGGTCATGGTCATTGAGGGTGATTCCTCCTTCACCACTCCCAATACGACTTTGTCGTGCAACAACTCAAGTGTGAACCTCGAGGGTGATTCCTCCTAAGTTCAACTTGATGATTACATCGAGTGAATTCCATCGAGGGTGATTCCTCACGTTTCCGCCTTGATGTTACAGACACACAGTTACCTTTACCTGTAGCCCTCGTGCACTGTTACTATGGGACTGAAGGGACAAGCGGTACCATCCCGGTAGAGGTGCGCTAAGTTCCCGACAGTCTCCAGTTAGTTGGGTCGGCCCTGAGGGGTACCCGCGAGTTGATGTGAAAGTTGGGTGGGCCCGTAGAGCACCCGCAAAAAATTATGATGCACGACAGTGCAGGTGGACCGCCTAGAGAGAGAGGGTGTTGGACCTAGCCCTTGTCGTACTTCCTCGAGACGGGGTGACGGGGTCACATTATCATGAGTCTCTGCTCATCTCTGTGGCGTCCTAACACACTAAGGATTTGGGTATTTGTTTTGAGTTGGCCACTGGCCTTTACGCACTAACAACCACGCGGGAATAGTTATGGGCACTCTGCATCATAGTATCCGCCGAAGCTTTGCCAGACGTCCAGTTCAGCATTGCGGCAAGGCTAGGCCAACACCATCCATGTAGAGGTGGAACCTGGAGCTGCCCTACACACAATGACCTAAAGTGCAAAGGGCGATCGTCCCAAGACCCCGGAGTGCTTAGGATGTAGACCGGCGGGGGACCTCTCTACTGAGCCTAGGTAGGGCTACGACGTGTTGATCTTCCGAGGCCGGGCATTGACTCTGAAAAGTGTGTCCGGCTAGAGTAATCAAGCGTGTTGGGTAACGTGGTGCACCCTTGCAGGGAAGATTATCTATTCGAATAGACGTGTCCAACGCTCGGAGTTGTATCCCGATCTATTACAACTAGAAATGGATACTTGAGACATGTGATGGATATGATGGCTCCGGGATTGCTTTCTCGCAGGGAGTCGAGGAAGGATCTCTAGGCATTAATGTTACAACTATTGGGGATCATTGTCGAAATTTAAAAAAAATTCTACGCATCACCAAGGTCAATCTATGGAGAAACTAGCAACGAGAGAGAGAGGGGAGTGCATCTTCATACCCTTGAAGATCACGACACGAAAGCGTTACAAGAACGCGGATGAGGGAGTCGTATTCATGGAGATTCAGATCGTGGTTGATTCCGATCCAAGCGCCGAACAACGACGCCTCCTCGTTCAACACACATGCAGCCCGATGACGTCTCCCACGCCTTGATCCATCAACAAGAGAGGGAGAGGTTGGGGAAGACTCCGACCAGCAGCAGCACAACGGCTTGGTGGTGTTGGAGCAGCGTGGTACTCCGGCAGGGCTTCGACAAGCGTCACAGGAGGAGGAGGAGGTGTTGGGGAGGGGGAGGGCTGCACCTTGGATGTGGTGTGACTGGCGTCCCACCTCCCCTCTATTTATAGGGGCAAGAGAGAGGGGGGCCGGCCCCCTCCAGATGGATCTAGAGGGGGGGCGACGGCCAAGGGGGGAGGCTTGCCCCCCAAGCCAAGGGGGGCGCCCCCTATAGGGTTCCCCCAAACCCTAGGCGCATGGGCCCTAGGGGGTTTGGTGCCCAGCCCACCTAGGGGCTTGTTCCCCCTCCATATTCAGCCCATAGGACCCTCCGGGGCAGGTGGACCCTCCCGGTGGACCCCCAGAACCCTTTCGGTGGTCCCGGTACAATACCGTTGAACCCCCGAACACTTCCGGTGACCGAATAAGGACTTCCCATATATAAATCTTTGTCTCCGGACCATTCCAGAACTCCTCGTTACATCCGGGATCTCATATGGGACTCCGAACAACATTCGGTAACCACGTACAAACTTTCCCTATAACCCTAGCGTCATCGAACCTTAAGTGTGTAGACCCTACGGGTTCGGGAATCATGCAGACATGACCGAGACATCTCTCCAGCCAATAACCAACAGCGGGATCTGGATACCCATGTTGGCTCCCACATGTTCCACGATAATCTCATCGGATGAACCACGATGTCGAGGATTCAATCAATCCCGTATACAATTCCCATTGTCAATTGGTACGTTACTTACCCGAGATTCGATCGTCGGTATCCCGATACCTTGTTCAATCTCGTTACCGGCACGTCACTTTACTTGTTCCGTAATGCATGATCCTATGACTAACTGCTTAGACACATTGAGCTCATCATGATGATGCATTACCGAGTGGGCCCAGAGATACCTCTCCGTCATACAGACTGACAAATCCCAGTCTTGATTCATGCCAACCCAACAGACACTTTCGGAGATACCCGTAGTGCACCTTTATAGCCACCCAGTTACGTTGTGATGTTTTGCACACCCAAAGCATTCCTACGGTATCCGAGAGTTGCATAATCTCATGGTCTAAGGAAATGATACTTGACATTAGGAAAGCTTTAGCAGACGAACTACACGATCTTGTGCTATGCTTAGGATTGGGTCTTGTCCATCACATCATTCTCCTAATGATGTGATCCCGTTATCAATGACATCCAATGTCCATGGTTAGGAAACCGTAACCATCTATTGATCAACGAGCTAGTCAACTAGAGGCTCACCAGGGACATGTTGTGGTCTATGTATTCACACATGTATTACGATTTCCGGATAACACAATTATAGCATGAAAAATAGACAATTATCATGAACAAGGAAATATAATAATAACCATTTTATTATTGACTCTAGGGCATATTTCCAACAGTCTCCCACTTGCACTAGAGCCAATATTCTAGTTACATTGTGATGAATTGAACACCATAGAGTTCTGGTGTTGATCATGTTTTGCTCGTGGAAGAGGTTTAGTCAACGGATCTGCGACATTCAGGTCTATATGCACTTTACAAATCTCTATGTCTCCATCTTGAACATTTTCACGAATGGAGTTAAAACGACGCTTGATATGCCTGGTCTTCTTGTGAAACCTGGGCTCCTTGGCAAGGGCAATGGCTCCAGTGTTGTCACAGAAGAGAGTCATCGGGCCCGATGCATTGGGAATAACTCCTAGGTCGGTAATGAACTCCTTCATCCAGATTGCTTCATGTGCTGCCTCCGAGGCTGCCATGTACTCCACTTCACATGTAGATCCCGCCATGATGCTTTGCTTACAATGGCACCAGCTGACTGCCCCACCATTCAAAAAATACACGTATCCGGTTTGTGACTTGGAGTCATCCAGATCTGTGTCAAAGCTAGCATCGATGTAACCCTTTACGACGAGCTGTTCGTCACCTCCATAAACGAGAAACATATCCTTAGTCCTTTTCAGGTACTTCAGGATATTCTTGACTGCTGTCCAGTGTTCCATGCCAGGATTACTTTGGTACGTACCTACCAAACTTACGGCAAGGTTTACATCAGGTTTGGTACACAGCATGGCGTACATAATAGACCCTATGGCCGAGGCATACGACATGACACTCATCTTTTCTCTATCTTCTGCTGTGGTCGAGCATTGAGCCGTGCTCAATCTCACACCTTGCAATACAGGCAAGAACCCCTTCTTGGACTAATCCATATTGAACTTCTTCAATATCTTGTCAAGGTACGTGCTTTGTGAAAGACCAATGAGGCGTCTCGATCTATCTCTATAGATCTTGATGCCTAATATATAAGCAGCTTCTCCAAGGTCCTTCATTGAAAAAAACTTATTCAAGTAGGCCTTTATGCTTTCCAAGAATTCTATATCATTTCCCATCATTAGTATGTCATCCACATATAATATGAGAAATGCTACAGAGCTCCCACTCACTTTCTTGTAAACACAGGCTTCTCCATAAGTCTACGTAAACCCAAACGCTTTGATCATCTCATCAAATCGAATGTTCCAACTCCGAGATGCTTGCACCAGCCCATAGATTGAGCGTTGGAGCTTGCACACCTTGTCAACATTCTTAGGATCAACAAAACCTTCTGGCTGCATCATATACAATTCTTCCTTAAGGAAACCATTAAGGAACGTCGTTTTGACATCCATTTGCCATATCTCATAATCATAGAATGCGGCAATTGCTAACATGATTCGGACGGACTTCAGCTTTGCTACGGGTGAGAAAGTCTCATCGCAGTCAACCCCTTGAACTTGTCGATAACCCTTAGCGACAAGCCAAGCTTTATAGATGGTCACATTACCATCCACGTCTGTCTTCTTAAAGATCCATTTATTTTCTATGGCTCGCCGATCATCGGGCAAGTCAGTCAAAGTCCATAATTCGTTTTCATACATGGATCATATCTCGAATTTCATGGCTTCCAGCCATTTTTTGGAATCCGGGCCCGCCATCGCTTCTTCATAGTTCGAAGGTTCACCGTTGTCTAACAACATGATTTCTAGGACAGGGTTGCCGTACCACTCTGGTGCGGAACGTGTCCTTGTGGACCTACAAAGTTTAGTAGCAACTTGATCCGAAGTTTCATGATCATCATCATTAACTTCCTCTCTAGTTGGTGCAGGCACCACAGAAACATTTTCTTGAGCTGCGCCACTTTTCGGTTCAAGAGGAAGTACCTCATCAAGTTCTACTTTCCTCCCACTTACTTCTTTCGAGAGAAACTCTTTCTCTAGAAAGGATCCATTCTTAGCAACAAAGCTCTTGCCTTCGGATATGAGGTAGAAGGTATACCCAATAGTTTCCTTAGGGTATCCTATGAAGGCACATTTTTCTGACTTCGGTTCGAGCTTTTCAGGTTGAAGTTTCTTGACATAAGCATCGCATCCCCAAACTCTTAGAAACAACAGCTTAGGTTTCTTCCCAAACCATAATTCATATGGTGTCGTCTCAACGGATTTGGACGGAGCCCTATTTAAAGTGAACACGACAGTCTCTAAAGCATAACCCCAAAATGATAGCGGTAGGTCGGTAAGAGACATCATAGATCACACCATATCCAATAGAGTGCGATTGCGACATTCGGACACACCATTACGCTGAGGTGTTCCAGGCGGCATGAGTTGTGAAACAATTCCACATTTCCTTAAGTCCATGCCAAATTCGTGACTCAAATATTCTCCCCCATGATCTGATCGTAAGAACTTTATTTTCTTGTCACATTGATTCTCAACCTCACTCTGAAATTCCTTGATTTTTTCAAAGGTCTCAGACTTGTGTCTCATTAAGTAGACATACCCATATCTACTCAAGTCATCACTGAGGGTGAGAACATAACGATAGCCACCGCGAGCCTCAACGCTCATTGGGCCGCACACATCAGTATGTATGATTTCCAATAAGTTGGTCGCTCGCTCCATTGTTCCGGAGAACGGAGTCTTGGTCATTTTGCCCATGAGGCATGGTTCGCACGTGTCAGATGATTCATAATCAAGAGACTCCAAAAGTCCATCTGCATGGAGTTTCTTCATGCGTTTGACACCAATGTGACCAAGGCGGCAGTGCCACAAGTATGTGGTACTATCATTATCAACCTTACACTTCTTGGTATTCACACTATGAACATGTGTAACATCATGTTCGAGATTAAACAAGAATGAAACATTGACCAGCGGTGCATGACCATAAAACATATCTCTCATATAAATGGAACAACCATTATTCTCGGATTTAAATGAGTAGCCATATCGCATTAAACGAGATCCAGATACAATGTTCATGCTCAAAGCAACTAATCCCGTAGGTAAATGTAGAGGCAGCGTGCCGACGGCGATCACATCGACCTTGGAACCATTCCCGATGCGCATCGTCACCTCGTCCTTCGTCAGTCTCCGCTTATTCCGCAACTCCTGTTTTGAGTTACAAATATGAGCAACCGCACTGGTATCAAATACCCAGGAGCTACTACGAGCGCTGGTTAGGTACACATCAATAACATGTATATCACATATACCTTTGGCATTGTCGGCCTTCTTATCCGCTAAGTACTTGGGGCAGTTCCACTTCCAGTGATTGTTTCCCTTGCAATGAAAGTACTCAGTCTCAGGCTTGGGTCCATTCTTTGGCTTCTTCCCGGCAGCTCGCTTACTGGGTGCGACAACTCCCTTGCCATCCTTCTTGAAGTTCCTTTTACCCTTGCCTTTCTTGAACTTAGTGGTTTTATGCACCATCAACACTTGATGTTCCTTTTTGATCTCCACCTCCGCTGATTTCAGCATTGAATGTACCTCAGGAATGGTCTTTTCCATCCCCTGCATATTAAAGTTCATCACAAAGCTCTTGTAGCTGGGTGGAAGCGATTGAAGGATTCTATCAATGACTGCATTATCCGGGAGATTGACTCCCAGCTGAGACAAGCGGTTGTGCAACCCAGACATTTTGAGTATGTGCTCGCTGACAGAACTGTTCTCCATCTTACAACTGTAGAACTTGTCAGAGACTTCATATCTCTCGACTCGGGCATGAGCTTGGAAAACCATTTTCAGCTCTTGGAACATCTCATATGCTCCGTGTTGCTCAAAACGCTTTTGGAGCCCCAGTTCTAAGCTGTAAAGCATGCCGCACTGAACCAGGGAGTAATCATCACTATGCGACTGCCGATCATTCATAACGTCTTGAGTTGCTGGGGAAACAGGTGCGTCACCTAGCGGTGCTTCAAGGACATATGCTTTCTTGGCATCTGTGAGGATAATCCTCATGTTACGGACCCAGTCCGTGTAGTTGCTGCCATCGTCTTTCAGCTTGGTTTTCTCTAGGAACGCGTTGAAGTTGAGGGCAACATTAGCGTGGGCCATTTGATCTACAAGACATATTGAAAAGTTTTAGACTATGTTCATGATAATTAAGTTCATCTAATCAAATTATTTAATGAACTCCCACTCAGATTGATATCCCTCTAGTCATCTAAGTGATACATGATCCGAGTCAACTAGGCCGTGTCCAATCATCACGTGAGACGGACGTTTTCCTGGGATCGCCCCCTCTTCAAGAAATATGGGCTTCTCCTAGAAGAAAACAAAAACAAATGGGCCTTAAGATGGATAGGCTTTTGTATCGACCCAGTCGGCTGCCCGTGTTTCGTACTGGAGGGCCTTGTGCTAGAGGCAGCACGAGACACTCTCCAGCTTATTGCCCACTCGAAAGAAAAAATAGATGCCTCCAACTTATGGCTACTCATCGGCAACCTTTTTCAACTTGGCATCCACCAAATTAGAGGATGCGATACTGTATGCAGACACTCACACTGGTCACATAGCGCGGCAAAGTGAAGTGTCAAATAACAGGCCTACAATATACTTACTAGATTGTGAAGGTTCACAGGCTAGTCAACATTTACATTAAACTAAGCTTCAGAAGATACAATATGCATACTAACTGATGAGGACATGACTACCTTGGATACGAATCGATAGTTATCATCTCATCGAAAGATCGGGACACCCTCGCCTATATCACTAACATTTAGAAGAACAAAAGTTTAGCATGTTTATGCATCTCAATGACTTACCATACTATAACCAATACAAAGTTGTGATAAGGTGTGGAAATAAAGAAAATCGCTCGATGCTTCTCTGAGCAAAGGGCCTCCCTGCGCAGCCATTAATTTATTGGGCATGCTTGTTTCTTATCAATGTTGAGAGCACTTTCAGCATGTTGGCAACTCCACAGCTAGCTAGCTGCCTCATCTGGCAATTGATGCTGACACATTTACATCAAACACATGAGGCAATATAGATGACTCAACTCTCCCACCTAGCTCTCCCACCTTGCGCCGGTGGCCACTCCGGCCCCGGCGGCCACAAGCCCCTACAAGTGGCCACTCCGGCCCTGGTAGCCACCCCTCTCTTCAACATGGTGCCTTTTGCCCTAAACTTTGATCGTGGGAATAAGTTTCAAGCGGATATGAAGTCCAAGTTTGGTCACCCGGTGGTCTTCTCCCCGGGTTTTCATCAAAAGGAATTCACCATGGTGGTTTCATTTAGCCGTGCCTCTTTCAGACTTAATGTGCACACGGTTAGTGTCTCTCTTCTTGCCATGTTTGGGGGTTATGCACAAGGTTTTCGTGTTCGATTCTTGAAGGATAGGTCTTTCAAGTTCTCGGTTGCCTCAAAAGCAGTGGGTTTTGAGATCTATAATGCGGGTAATATTGTTGAGAAGGATTTTGAATTGGTCTTTAATCTTTGGAACTTCGGGGGCCCGAATTGGCAACGGGAAGAAGCTCTATACTATGACGAGCTAGACAAAGAATGGACCTTAGTGGGTAGATCCGGCAAGGCCGTTGTTCCTCACTCCGGTGATCACCGGAGCTATTCCACGGTGGTCCGAGATGGTAGATCGGTTTTCGATAGATTATCGGCACCCATTCATGAGGGCTCTAATCAAGGTCTTAACAATAATTCATTGTACGTTAATTCTGGTCAAGTCAGGCCTCAGATGGAGCGCCAGGTCATGCAACATTCTCTTGCACGTAATCACGTGGTTTGCCATGCATGCGGGGCCAATGGTCACCTGGCCCGCTTTTGCACCGCTCCGAACCTTCTTGGGCTTTGGCCGTTTATTCCGTTTGCTTCTTTCCCAAGCCCACCTGCAGAGGCTTGGGCCGAAGGAGAGGTGGAATCTTGGTTTTCGATGTATTGGGCCAGCGGCACAGATTCGGCAGGTGCCTTCATTTAAGGAGTTTGTCAAGGATTTTTTCCCAAACTTCCAGCCGAGACCGTCGCTTGCCTCCTCGCCTTCCACTTCACTTTCCTTCTTTGCTACCAACTCTGCTTCTGCCTCGACAGGTTCGCCGCCACTGCCATTGCTGTCAGACAGGGCACTGGTTGCTCCCTTGCCGGAGTCGGCGTTGATGGCCAATATCCCCATTGACCCTCAACCATTCGTTCCACATGGCTTTTAGATTCAGGTGATTGAAGGCCACAATGGGGTTTCTCGCGTGATTGTTCCTCATCGCCCAAGAAGGCACGAAGAGTGGGCGATTGCCAGTATCCACCCGCATCCAGATGAGGTATTTTCCCCAAATGTGCATGAAGTTCTTGAAGAGTTTCTTCAAGGAGTTGCGCAAGTAGGTGTTAGAGAAATCCAGCCATGTCCTTTTGGGGAAGCTTATGTCAAGTTCTCGCATGTCAGAGATAGAGATAGGCTCATTCAGTAGGGCCCGCATGCATTTGGCGATGTTTTTATTTCTTTTACGAAGCACAATCAAGGAAGGAATTGGCGCCGGGTTAATTTCAATAGAACTTGTTGGTTGCTGTTTGTGGGGGTCCCCTTTGATTTCTGTAACACTGAGGATATTGCCTCTGCGATTTCAAAGTGGGGCAAGATCATTAGTTGGGAGAAAGAAGATGCCCTGAAGGGGAAGATTTTGGTCAAAGCTAGAGTCATAGAGCTTGGTGATATCCCTAAAAGTATAAGATGGTCTGAAGGAGAACAGTTTGAGGAGGAATCCTGGACCTGCTCTGTTGAAGTTCTTCTTGAGGAAATGTTGGGTGGTGGGCCTGCAGATGAGGACCCTTTTCCACCTGAGGGTGTAGACCCACACCCAGTGCCCCAGCCTGCTAATGATTTCGCAGGTTTTCAACGACTGCATATTCACAATATTCAAGCTCCTAATGATGACTGGGATGATTGGGAAGAACAAGCAGAGCAAGAGGATCACTGGGCTTTCCCACAACCAGCTCCTGTCCTTCCTCAGCAGCCTCAAGTTGAAATTCCAGCTCTGGCAGAAGATGGGGCACCAAACAGTAGCATTACTACTACTGTATCTCTATCTGATGGTTTACTTTCGTTGACCCACTCTGCCAGTGAAGAGGTCAACCAAGGTGTTCAGGTCCCTCCAATTGGTCAGGGGCTCCTTAACATTGCCTTGGCTTATAATGCAGTTGGAGAAGAGGATGGTGTACAGGTGCTGCAGCCAAATGCTGATCAGCCACAAAATGTGATCATGCAGCATGCTGAACTGACCCTCAATGTGGTTGCCGAAGAACAGCAAATTCTATAGCCAGTGGTTGCTGTAGCTCAACAAAACCTGCAGCCTGTTCCCACTTCAGACATGCCCTCTACTGTCAGAGATATTGAAGATTCTGGCACTTCTTTGCCCACTGTGCACTCAGACAAGCAACCTGAAAATTTGAAGGAAGCTCCTCACACTGATAATAGTGCAGTGCCATTGGATGTTGCTGGCAGTGATATTGTTGCAGATTCTATTCCTTCACATCAAGTTCATATTCCAGATATCAAGGGCAAGGCTGATGTTCCAATCCCTCACATTGGTTCCTCATCTGAAGCAAACCCTAAAGGTAATTATGGGTCCTTCTCTTTGCCAGGTTCTCCTTCTTTGCTTGAAATACATACATTGGCTCAAGATCATGCTTTGCAAGTCATTGATGGTTCACATTTAATTTCTGAAGAAGGGCTAGATTTATGGATACAACACTTTGCACCAACAACCCAAGGAGCTACCCCAACTTTCAAAATAGATATTCCAGTAAGTTGGTTTAACTTCATAATTCATTTGCTATTGACACCTGACAAGTTTGGTTGGACCATGCATTTGCTCAAGTCTGATATCTGGAAATTGTTGACTGCTAATTGTGAGCAAGAAGAAACTCTGCTTTTTCATATACCTGATGGATGTACAACTTCTCAGGCACCTACATGTAAGTATTTCATCCTGGGTCTGGGCAAGGAAAATGAAGGTATTAGTCCTGCTGCTCATTCTTCCACTGGGGAAAGTAGTCCTCTTCAGCAGGTGTCCCCAAATAAAGTCCCGCCACTTGGAGAGGCCATCTCAAGGAAAAGGAGGGAGAAAGAACCTATGGTCGAAACAGAGGTAAGAAGAAGTGACAAGATCAAAAAGGATAATAATGGCTATAGAAGGAAATCATGTGATGCTAAATCTTGTTTACCATGTAATGCTATACCTCCAATTATTCACAATTCAGTTGTTAAAAACTTGCCTAAATCTTTCTGTAAGGTTGCTGAGGAAGAGGTACAGGAAAAGCTGTCCAAGAAACCTAAGAAGAAGGGACAGGAAGAGGTGGCTAAGGTGTCCAAGGCCACTGCAGAAGCAGTCAAGTCTAGGCCTATGTGATGACGTGTCTTCAACATCAGCCTGTGATAGATAGCAGAATGGCCTGCTATTCTCTTTTGGGAAATATTTGTCTTATGTATGCAGTCAACTATAATGTTAGCAACTGCTGCACACTGCTTGTTTACCCTAGATGGCACCTTTTGTATGTTACCTGCACTTTGCTGCTGTGTCAGCTCTGGTATCTCCTTGTGGAAGGGACTACTGCTCTATCTGATGCTATGGAAGCTTCTGGACCACATTTCTGGTTGTCTAGGTTTTCTTGGTCATATGCTTCTATGACATGCTGGAATGTTTCCCCTTGCTATAGGTGCTTTGTCCTTTATATGGATCCCAATAACATTGTGGCCTGGGATAATCATCAGGGGGTGGGCCATGCTGATCAAAGTAGCATAAATTTGACTTTTAATGAATAACAATAGAACTTGGAATATCTTAAACTGGAATGTGAGGGGCATTAATTTCTCAGATAAGTGGTTGGCTATCAGGCAAAAAGTGGAAGAAAGTGCTGCTGGGATTGTGTGCTTACAGGAAACTAAGAGAGAAAACTTTGATCTAACCTATATTCATAAAGTGTGTCCTTAGAGGTTTAATAAATTTGAGTACTTACCTTCCATTGGGGCTTCAAGTGGCATACTCACTTCTTGGAATGGAGCTCTATTTTCTGGAGAACTAATGTTTCAAAACAAGTTCTCCTTATCCATTCAGTTCACCTGCAAGACATCTTCCAAAAGTTGGAACCTCACAAACATCTATGGTCCTTGCAATCATGAGGATAAAATTGAGTTCATTGACTGGTTTGGTAATATACAAATGCCTAATGATGTAGATTGGATTATCATGGGGATTTTAATTTTATCAGAACAGCTGAAGACAGAAACAGACCTGGAGGGGATGTTAATGAAATGCTCATGTTTAATGAGGCAATAAGTGAACTTGGCCTGATTGAACTCCCTCTAAAAGGCAGGCAGTTTAGCTGGAGCAACATGCAAGACAACCCACTACTGGAAAAATTAGACTGGTTTTTCACCTCTGCAGCTTGGATGACCAGCTACCCAGATACTTTGGCTCTTCCCATGGACAAACCAATTTCTGATCACCTACCTTGCATGATAAAAATTGGCACAAACATCCCAAAATCTAGAGTGTTCAGATTTGAAAACTATTGGCTTAATCACAGCTCTTTTAAACAGGTGGTTCAGACTGCTTGGACTATTCCAGTAGGTCATTCAGATTATGCAAAAAAGATAAATGCAAAATTCAAAAATGTCAGAAGAGCACTTAAGCTGTGGGCCAAAAACCTTGCTTGTCATAAGAAGCAAATTGCAGAGCTAAATGACTGTATATTTTTCTGGGATATGATTGAGGAATTCAGGGACCTTTCACTGTTTGAAAATAATTGCAGGACCATGCTCAAGGAGTATTTATTAACTGTGCTCAATGATCAGAAGATTTATTGGAAACAGAGAGGTAAAATTAAAGGATTAAAGTTTGGAGATGAGAACACAAAATTCTTCCACACCAAAGCCTCTATTAATCATAGACACAATAAGATTGCTATGCTGATGAACAAGGATCAAGTTGAAGTATCAGATCATGATGGAAAGGCTGCAATCCTATGGGAGGCTTTTAAAAATTGATTGGGCCAATCTAATGGACACTCAATGCACTTTGACCTCATATCTTTATGAAAACACAGTGGACCCCCAAATCTTCATTGACCTAGAAAAGCCTTTTTCTCAAGAAGAAGTTGAAGAAGTGGTTAAAAACCTGCCTACAGATAAGTCACCAGGGCCAGATGGATTCAATAATGAGTTTATTAAAAGTTGTTGGGATATTATTAAGACTGATGTCTTTGAGCTTATATTGGCATTCCATGCTGGGAAGGTAAATATTGAGAGCATTAACTCCTCTTTCATCACTCTAGTGCCAAAAAAAGAGGTGCCACTTTCTCCAAATGACTTCAGGCCAATTTCATTGCTAAATGGTGTTCTGAAAATCATTACAAAACTGTTGGCCAATAGATTGCAAAGAGTTATTCTGCAAATGGTGCATATTAATCAATATGGCTTCCTCAAGGATAGAGTGATCCAGGATTGCCTAGGATGGGCATATGAGTACATTCACCAGTGTCATAAATCTAAGGAGGAAATATTAGTAATTAAACTGGATTTTGAGAAGGCTTTTGATACAATTGAGCATGCTGCAATCATTGATATTTTTAGAGCTAAAGGATTTGGAGAGAAATGGATTTCCTGGATGGAAGCTCTGTTCACAACTGCATCATCTTCTGTACTACTAAATGGAGTTCCTAGGAAAAAAATTTACATAAGGAGAGGAGTAAGACAAGGGGACCCTTACTCTCCTTTAATATTTGTGCTGGCTGCTGATCTACTACAATCCATTCTTAACAAAGCCATGAGATTAAACCTGATCACTCCTCCACTTCAAGTAAACTCATGCCCTCACTTCCTAATTGTGCAATATGCAGATGACACTCTACTGGTTATGCAAGATGATTCTAGGCAGTTGTTCTGTTTAAAAGCTCTTCTGAATACTTTTGCTACAACAACTGGGCTCAAAGTAAATTATGGGAAATCCATCATGGTACCTTTGAATATTGCTCAAGACAGGGTAGAAATTTATACAAACACCTTGCAGTGTGCTAGACGACAATTCCCCTTTACTTACCTTGGTATGCCCTTGGGAATGTACGAACCAAGTGTTGAGCAATGTCTTCCCCTAGTTAACAGGATTGCCAAAAGATTGGCTGCTATCTCTATCTTCATGACCCAAGCTGGAAAGTTACTACTGGTCAAGTCAGTGATGACATCTTTATCAGTTTTCTTCATGTGTTGTCTGGACATACCTGTTACATTAAAAAAAATAGATCATCATGTGCTTGAGACACCGTCTCTGGAGAGGCCCTGATATGGAGGACAAAAGACCTGCTTTGGTTGCATGGCACACAGTGTGTAGACCAAAAGACCAGGGAGGATTAGGAGTTCTATACATCTTTACACAAAACAAAACCTTGCTCATGAAGAACCTCCACAAATTCTTCAACAGACATGATATTCCTTGGGTCAATCTGATTTGGGAAACATATTATAGTGATGACAAATTACTAGGGACAATATGATTGGATCATTCTGGTGGAAATCCAACTAAGCTCTCATTGATCAGTACAAAGCTATTGCTAGATGTAATGTGGGAGATGGTGTCAGTGCTTTCTTTTGGGATGATTTATGGAGCCAAGCAATACTTAAACACCAATTCCCTCACTTGTTCTCTTTTGTCAGAAACCCCCAGCTGAATATTCAACAAGTGTTATAGACTGAGTACTTACATGATCTATTCTTTCTCCCTTTGACAACTGAGGCATATGAGGAATTCTTACAAATGGAAGACATTTGCATAGCCATGAGACAATCGGAGCATTTCGACTCACTTGACACATGGAGTTACATTTGGGGGACTGAGCACTATTCATCCATCAAAGCATATAAAGTCTTAATTGGTCACAAGTAGACACCTCCACACTTCAATTGGATCTGGCAGAGTTCCTGCCAGCCAAAGCATAAAGTTTTCTTCTGGCAACTTCTCCATGATCGAGTCAACACAAGAAATTTACTTAGAAGAAAGAATTTTGTGTTGGAGGATTATAACTGTGCTGTTGGAGGCTGTCAACAAGAAGAAACACTGCATCATCTCTTTTGGGGCTGTCAATTTGTTCAACAATGCTGGGATTTCATTTGTCCAACAAGAACTCCAAACTTGTCAGTGTTAGAAGCATTCCAAGATCTTAAAGACAAACTAAGGTATCCATTTTACATGGAGATAATCATTCTTGGAGCATGGGCCATATGGATAGCTAGAAACAATAAGATTTTTGAAAACATTGCACCTTCATTTCAAGGGTGGAACTTCATTTTTTTGGAGGAACTGAAGCTTCTAAAGTTTAGAATGAGGAAGAAGCATGAGAGACAATTTTCAGTTTGGCTTCAAGGCCTTTTGTAATTACTCTGTTCTTAGGCTAGTAGGTTGTTTGTTTTCTTAGTCTCTTTCTGCTCTTTGGGCTTACCTCAAGCCTTTCAGACTCTTTGTTACTTTGCTCTCTTTATTTATAAAAATTGCAATGGGGTTTTACCATACTGTTTATAGTAAAAAAAAGAGATGACTCAACATGAGTCCATATTGTGCAGTTCCCCTGAAATTATCTTCATTGTCCTGAATCTGAAAAGATAGGAAAACAATTGCTATTCTTAAACGGTGTTGCAAAACAGTAGCACATATCAATAGCTCAGCATGACAAAACATAATCATCTGGACGAAGGGGATACTGACCTGCATGAGAAAGATTATATACAATTTCATAAGTCCTTGGTTGATTTCCACCTTCGGCTGCAGTGCTTGTTTGCTACACCACACATGACATGATCGTTCCGCACTGCAATCAGAAAGTCAATGTACGAATAAGCTTATTTCATCTTGCGGTTGTGATTGTACCTAGTTACGAATGTAGGAATACATAGAGCACCATGAGGTTAGCTGATAGCAGGTAGATGCAGCCATATAAGTTTTGTGCGGTGCTACGAAAAGTGAGGTTTGTATCCCTTCCCGTTATGAGAATTCTTCTTGAAGTTGGTAGAATGTGACGACTTGTTCTTTGCATGAAACTTGCCTTTCCCCTGAGATTGTTCTTGTTGTTTTGGGGCTAGTTGGGCCGGAAGTTCTTCTCGTGTACCATGTGGGCACTAGAAGCTCCCTCAGCGACCCAAGCACGTGTGTCTTTTGCTCTCTCCTTCTCTTCAAAATGAGGAGTGCTAATGAGACCCGAAACGAAAACTCATGTGTCTTGTTTTTCATAGAAGTAGCAAAATCGTTCCACAAAGGTGGAAGCTTGGCAATGATGGTCCCAGCAACAAATTTGTCTGGCAACGCACACTTGAAGTACTCAAGTTCCTTAGTGAGTGACTGTATCTCATGAGTCTACTGAACAATCGAGCACTCATCAGTCATCTTGTAGTCACAGAATTGCTCCATGAAATACAACTCGTTGCCAGCGCCCGAGGCCCCAAACGTGGCCTCAAGTGCAACCCACATGTCTTTGCCGCAGTCAAATGACATATATGAATCCACAATGGAATCATCAAGAACACTAAGCAGGGCGGCTTTGAAGAGGGTATCCATGTTCTCAAAAGCTTCCTGCTGTGTAGGATTAAGATCGTCCTCAGGCTTACCCTTAGTGGCATCATAGCAGTACATGATCTGAAACCAATATACTGCTCTTATGCACCCCCTTAAAAGTAGGCGGCTTCAAAAGTGCAGCAAAACCACTCGGAGTAAATTGCCTATAATCAGGTTTTTGGATTGGATTGTTGAATATATGAGCAATTTACTATGAGATGTAATCCGAATCAATAGTAAATAGATCATGATGACAATTGCAAAGATCAAAGTAATGATGCGGACTAAACCAGGAGGACAGAATCACATACTGTACAGCGGGAGAAGAACCACTGTAGTTGATGTTGTCACTCATGTCGTTAAGGAAGAGGTTACCGAGGTCGAGGAAGAAGGCTGTCGTTGAGGAAGTCATCGCTAGCAGCAGTCACAAGAGTGTGCTCCCCCAAAACCTGATCGCCCCTCTCCCGTATAGGATCACGAAAGGCGAGGTTCGGAGGACTATTGTCCCTTCTCGCGGTGCATGCCGGAAGGAGGGATGGAGAAGAATTGCATGGCAGCGCTAAGATCTGGAATGGTGCGAAATCACATGATACAACGGCGGCTAGGGTAGAGCCTGTCAGGTCGATCGTGCGAGTAAGACCAAGTATCTCCGTCCGAAAATACTTGTCATCAAAATGAATAAAAAGAATGTATCTAGAACTAAAATACGTCTAGATACATCTCCTTTTATCCATTTTGATGACAAGTATTTCCGGACAGAGGGAGTACATAATAGTAGGCCTTTGGCCCAAACCCCACGTCCAAGTCAATAATAGCCCCACTATCCAAAGGAATCAGAAACGGCTGAGTAATTAAGGCATCCATTAATTATTAATTAATGACTTAATAAATTTTCCGACTCACACCACACTTAGAGCATGGTTAATAGTATAGCCAACATCCAGCTATATGAAGTTGACACATCATATAGAACCAACCTAATACGTAGCCTGCTTACAATAGTTAGTCCCTTTAGTATAATACTATATCATTAATAATGGCCCCACCTTTTTTCTCACAAAGTAGGTGTAGTCTGAAATGCTGGGCGTGCAGCGGGCGGTGCCCTTGGTCGGCGCGCCGCTTCAACGGCAGAAGCAGTGAGAGGTCACGTCGCCCTGACTTGCCATCAATGTGGAGCGGCGGGCTCAGTTGGCTCCAGGAGGGAAGGTTTCAATTTTTGATTCAGTTGTTGTGTTGCTACCGTCCAATATTCGTGTGTGGTTGTTCCTAGAATAAAAAAGGAGGTACTCCTACTTATGTTACTCCCACTATGGCTAGCCTTGCGCTTGGCTCTTCACCTCTTCCGGAAGTCAAACAATAATGGTGGTACTATAGCAGTACTTCTGGCAATCTGACACCAAATAAACCGCTGCACTTCCATCGCTTGTAAGCAAAAGTTTCTCCTCGTGTTGTGAGCCACCGCGCACGCGTTGGCGAGGGAGAAGGCATAGTAAGCAAGCTTCTCGTCGTTCTGCGAGTTGACGGGACACATCAAAGTTATTTAGTATGTACTCTCTCCAAAAAAGGGCTGACCATGTCATGGCTACAATCCCATGCTCCGTCGTTGAGTACATGCACTATTTGTGTGCCATCGAGGAGAAAAAGGATTGCATAGTAGGAGTAGGTGCCACCGAAGTGCACGACTCACTTACGCACTGCTTATCTGATTATCTCCATTTTCTTGCATGACACGTGCACCTTGATGCTAGATGTCTCGCGTGTTGGCAAAAGCATGAACAAAGCTCACGTAAAATTAGAGAGTAGAAGAACATAGATTCCCGACGACCGAGAAGGAGCAAGGAGCCTCACGGTGGAGCATCTGCAAGGAACCTTGTGCGTTTTCCCCTGTTTTTTGCCGCCTGCCCACCTATAAACAAAAAAAAGAACATGAACTCTTCGCTAACCACTAGAGACGATACATCAGGATGCTAAGTTGAAGATATTTTATTAGTTTACACTCCCTCTGTCTCGGTTTATAGGGTGTGCGCGTAGTTCTAGGTCATTGATTTGACTAACTAAATATGAGTTATATGTCACCAAAAGTAAATCATTAGATTCTTAAGTGGATGTAGTTTCTAAACATATATTTGTCATCCAACATGATACATATTTAGCTAGTTAAATTGTCAACCTGGAACGACGCGCATGTCTTATAAACCGAGACGGATGAAGTATTGATAACCATGCAAGAAGCCACGCATGTATAGGACGCATGCAACCATGCATGTACACACACCGACACACTAACTCATGTCGATCCAACTCATGCACAAACGCGCACAGCATGGAGCACACAACGCATGTACACAACACATGCATGCACACACATTTGGCTGCAAAATGCACGTGAATAACACATGCATGCGCACACACGCGGCTGCATGGAGGCGTGCCCCATCTGCGGCGACGTCCGGTTCGTCGTGCTACGGTGAATCTCGCACACAACGGCGCCTACGCATCTCTTGCAGCACCTCTTTGCCGTTGTTGCTCAACAACTAGCCAGAGACAAAGACGACCGCAGCCTCGTCCTTAGAGCTAGCACCGATGGAAAAGCACGCATGCTGCATGCACACGAGCACGTATGGAGTGCCCACGACGTGGTGCGTCCCCAGTCACCTCTACTCCTTCTGCACATGTTGTCTATGAAGGCGGCTGCATGCCTAATGATGATGTGTGTGAGATCTTCTAGTACTTAGACGATGACGAAGAAAATTATGGGGGGGGTGTCTCCAACAGTGTTCCTCGGCTCGCACCTCTTGCATCACGGCGAACGTACGAAGTTATGATTGATGTTCTTAGTCCTACTTAAAATTGGTACACTATATATAGAATAGAAGAATAGAAGAAGAAGAATAAGATAGTATAGATATAAAAACCCGCGCAGAATGCGAGAAACCAACTCCGGCCACACACGTCCGTTCAGGAGCAGGACGCCGACCAAGCTCCTCCTTCCACGATTTTGTCCACACTTTTGGTGCCATCCGACGAGCAGGAAGAGCAGTTCTCTGGCATAAAAGCCGTCTAGGTGGCCCATCGAGTCTGGCAGCTCGCTTCTCCACCTACCTCGCCTAGCCCGACGGAGGCAATTGCTGCACTAAGTGATACATCTCCAACGTATCTATAATTTTTCATTGTTCCATGCTATTGTATTATCTGTTTTGGATGTTTACGAGCTTTATTATACACTTTTATATTATTTTTGGGACTAACCTATTAACCCAGAGCCCAGTGCCAGTTTCTCTTTTTTCCTTGTTTTAGAGTATCGCAGAAAAGGAAAATCAAACGGAGTCCAATTGACCTAAAACTTCACAGAAATTATTTTTGGACTAGAAGAAGCCCACGGAGTATCGGAGATGGACCAGGAGAGTCCCAGGCTGCCCACAAGGGTGGGGGGCGCGCCCACCCCCCTGGGCGCGCCCCCTGCCTCGTGGACAGCTCGGAGATCCACCAACGTACTTCTTCCTCCCATATATACCCATATACCCTAAAAACTTCGAGGAGCACAATAGATCGAGAGTTCCGCCGCCAGAAGCCTCTGTAGCCACCGAAAGCCAATCTAGACCCGTTCCGGCACCCTACCGGAGGGGGAATCCCTCTTCTGTGGCCATCTTCATCATCCCGACACTCTCCATGACGAGGATGGAGTAGTTCTCCCTCGGGGCTGAGGGTATGTACCAGTAGCTATGTGTTTGATCTCTCTCTCTCTCTCTCTCTCTCTCTCGTGTTCTTGAGGTGGTACGATCTTGATGTATCGCGAGCTTTGCTATTATAGTTGGATCTTATGATGTTTCTCACCCTTTACTCTCTTCTAATGGATTGAGTTTCCCTTTGAAGTTATCTTATTGGATTGAGTCTTTAAGGATTTGAGAACACTTGATGTATGTCTTGCGTGGGATACCAGTGGTGATAATGGGGTATTCTATTGATCCACTTGATGTATGTTTTGGTGATCAACTTGCGGGTTCCGCCCATGAACCTATGCATAGGGGTCGGCACACGTTTTCGTCTTGACTCTCCGATAGAAACTTTGGGGCACTCTTTGAAGTACTTTGTGTTGGTTTGAATAGATGAATATGAGATTGTGTGATGCATATCGTATAATCATACCCACAGATACTTGAGGTGACATTGGAGTATCTAGGTGACATTAGGGTTTTGGTTGATTTGTGTCTTAAGGTGTTATTCTATTACGAACTCTATGATAGATTGAAAGGAAAGAATAGCTTCATGTTATTTTACTACGGACTCTTGAATAGATCGATCAGAAAGGATAACTTTGAGGTGTTTTCGTACCCTATCATAATCTCTTCGTTTGTTCTCCGCTATTTGTGACTTTGGAGTGACTCTTTGTTGCATGTTGAGGGATAGTTATATGATCCAATTATGTTATTATTGTTGAGGGAACTTGCACTAGTGAAAGTATGAACCCTAGGCCTTGTTTCAACGCATTGCAATACCGTTTGTGCTCACTTTTATCATTAGTTACCTTGCTGTTTTTATATTTTCAGATTACAAAAACCTTTATCTACCATCCATATACCACTTGTATCACCATCTCTTCGCCGAACTAGTGCACCTATACAATTTACCATTGTATTGGGTGTGTTGGGGACACAAGAGACTCTTTGTTATTTGGTTGCAGGGTTGCTTGAGAGAGACCATCTTCATCCTACGCCTCCTACAGATTGATAAACCTTAGGTCATCCACTTGAGGGAAATTTGCTACTGTCCTACAAACCTCTGCACTTGGAGGCCCAACAACGTCTACAAGAAGAAGGTTGTGTAGTAGACATCAAGCTCTTTTCTGGTGCCGTTGCCGGGGAGGTTAGCGCTTGAAGGTATATCTTTAGATATTGCAATCGAATCTTTTTGTTTCTTGTTTTAGCACTAGTTTAGTTTATAAAAGAAAACTACAAAAAATGGAATTGAGTTTGCCTCATACGCTTCATCTTTTTAATATCTTTCGTGAGTATGATGGAAAGGAAAATTGTGCCAACGTGTTAGAAGAAGAATGCATTAGAATGTTTGGAACTAAATATTTGAATGATGAGCATGATTGCAATGTTGTTAGTATGAATTCCTTGAATATCCATGATGCTAATGATATGCAAAGCCACAAGCTTGGGGAAGCTATGTTTGATGAAGATGATATTTTTTGTCCCCCAAGTTTTGATGAGCAAATTTATTATGATGAAAGCATACCTCCTGTTTATGATGATTATATTGATGAAAGTGGATTTGGAGAGGTCATGACTTTATTTTGTGATGAATCCACTATTCTAGAAGAGGTTGCAATTGATTATGAGAACAAAGTTGCTACCTATGATGATTATTGTGATGACTTGTATGCTATAAAGAATAATGATATCCATGAAACTTGTCATCATGATTTGAGTTTTCAATTGGATTATGCCTCACATGATAGTTATTTTGTTGAGTTTGCTCCCACTATTATTCATGAGAAGAAATTTGCTTATGTGGAGAGTAATAAAAATTATATGCTTGTGGCTCATGAAAAGAATGCTCTATGTGATGGTTATATTGTTGAATTCATTCATGATGCTACTGAAAATTATTATGAGCGAGGAATATATGCTTGTAGGAATTGCAATAATATCAAGTTTCCTCTCTATGTGCTTAAAGTTTTGAAGTTATGCTTGTTTTGCCCTCCTATGCTAGTTGATTATTGTTCCCACAAGTTGTTTGCTCACAAAATCCCTATGAATCGGAAGTGAGTTAGACTTAAATGTGTTAGTCATATTCTTCATGATGCTCTCTTTATGTTTCAATTCTTATCTTTTATATGAGCATCATTGAAATCATCATGCCTAGCTAGGGGCGTTAAACGATAGCGCTTGTTGGGAGGCAACCCAATTTTATTTTTAGTATTTGCTTTTTGCTCCTATTTAGAAATAAATAATTTATCTAGCCTCTGTTATGATTGAGTTTTGATGTTTCAATTAGTGTTTGTGCCTAGTAGAACCGTTGGGAAGACCTGGGGAAAGTCTTGTTGATCATGCTGTAAAAAACAGAAACTTTAGCGCTCATGAGAATTGCTGCCATTTTTTATTGGAGAGTGCTATTTATTAATTCTTTTTGAAGATGATTAATAGATAAATTCCTCACGTCCAGAAATTTATTTTAGAATTTTTGGGGTTGCATAAGTTTTCGTTAGTTACAGATTACTACAGACTGTTCTGTTTTTGACAGATTCTGTTTTTCGTGTGTTGTTTGCTTATTTTAATGAATCTATGGCTAGTAAAAGAGTTTATAAACCATAGAGAAGTTGGAATACAGTAGTTTTAACACCAATATAAATAAAGAATGAGTTCATTACAGTACCTTGAAGTGTTGTTTTGTTTTCTTTCGCTAACGGAGCTTACAAGTTTTCTATTAAGTTTTGTGCTGTGAAGTTTCCAAGTTTTGGGTAAAGATTCGATGGATTATGGAACAAGGAGTGGCAAGAGCCTAAGCTTGGGTATGCCCAAGGCACCCCAAGGAAATATTCAAGGACAACCAAGAGCCTAAGCTTGGGGATGCCCCGGAAGGTATCCCCTCTTTCGTCTTCGTTCGTCGGTAACTTTACTTGGAGGTATATATTTAGTCACCACATGATATGTGTTTTGCTTGGAGCGTCATTTCATTTTATTTTATTTTGCTTGATGTTTGAATAAAATACCAACATCTGAAATTATTAAATGTTAGAGAGTCTTCACATAGTTGCATAATTATTCAACTACTCATTAATCTTCACTTATATCTTTTGGAGTAGTTTGTCATGAACTCTCGTGCTTCACTTATATTATTTTGAGAGTCTTTAGAACAACATGGTAGTTTGGTTTGGTTATGAAATTAGTCCTAATATGATGGGCATCCAAGAGGGATATAATAAAAACTTTCATATAAGGTGCATTGAATACTAAGAGAAGTTTGATACTTGATGATTGTTTTGAGATATAGAGATGGTGATATTAGAGTTATGCTAGTTGAGTAGTTGTGAATTTGAGAAATACTTGTGTTAAAGTTTGTGATTCTTGTAGCATGCACGTATGGTGAACCGTTATGTGATAAAGTCGGAGCATGATTTATTTATTGATTGTCTTCCTTATGAGTGGCGGTCGGGGACGAGCGGTGGTCCTTTCCGACCAATCTATCCCCCTAGGAGCATGCGCGTAGTACTTTGTTTCGATAACTAATAGATTTTTGCAATAATTATGTGAGTTCTTTATGACTAATGTTGAGTCCATGGATTATACGCACTCTCACCCTTCCACAATTGCTAGCCTCTCTAGTACCGCGCAACTTTCACCGGTACCATAAACCCACCATATATCTTCCTCAAAACAACCACCATACCTACCTATTACGGCATTTCCATAGCCATTCCGAGATATATTGGCATGCAACTTTCCACCATTCCGTTATTATGACACGCTTCATCATTGTCATATTGCTTTGCATGATCATGTAGTTGACATCGTATTTGTGGCAAAGCCACCGTTCATAATTCTTCCATACATGTCACTCTTGAGTCATTGCACATCCCAGTACACCGCCAGAGGCATTCATATAGAGTCATATTTTGTTCTAAGTATCGAGTTGTAATTCTTGTGTTTTAAGTAAATAAAAGTGTGATGATCATCATTATTAGAGCATTGTCCCAGTGAGGAAAGGATGATGGAGACTATGATTCTCCATAAGTCGGGATGAGACTCCGGACGAAAAATAAAAAAAGAGAAAAAAAGAGGCAATAAAAAAGAGAAAAGGCCCAAATAAAAAAATAAAAAATGAGAGAAAAATAGAGAAGGGGCAATGCTACTATCCTTTTACCACACTTGTGCTTCAAAGTAGCACAATGATCTTCATGATAAAGAGTCTCATATGTTGTCACTTTCATATACTAGTGGGAAATTTTCATTATAGAACTTGGCTTGTATATTCCAACAATGGGCCTCCTCAAGTGCCCTAGGTCTTCGTGAGCAAGCAAGTTGGATGCACACCCACTTAGTTCTTTTTGTTGGGCTTTCATATACTTATAGCTCTAGTGCATCCGTTGCATGGCAATCCCTACTCACTCACATTGATATCTATTAATGGGCATCTCCATAGCCCGTTGATACGCCTAGTTGATGTGAGACTATCTTCCCCCTTTTTGTCTTCTCCACAACCACCATTCTATTCCACATATATTGCTATGTCCATGGCTCATGCTCATGTATTGCGTGAAGATTGAAAAAGTTTGAGAACATCAAAAGTATGAAACAATTGCTTGGCTTGTCATTGGGGTTGTGCATGATTTAAATATGTTGTGTGGTGAAGATGGAGCATAGACAGACTATATGATTTTGTAGGGATAGCTTTCTTTGTCCATGTTATTTTGAGAAGACATGATTACTTTGTTAGTATGCTTGAAGTAGTATTATTATTTTTATGTTAATATTAAACTTTTGTCTTGAATCTTATGGATCTTAATATTCTTGCCACAATAAAGAATTACATGGATAAATATGTTAGATAGCATTCCACATCAAAAATTCTGTTTTTATCATTTACCTACTCGAGGACGAGCAAGAATTAAGCTTGGGGATGCTGATACGTCTCCAACGTATCTATAATTTTTTATTGTTCCATGCTATTATATTATCTGTTTTGGATGTTTACGGGCTTTATTATACACTTCTATATTATTTTTGGGACTAACCTATTAACCCAGAGCCCAGTGCCAGTTTCTGTTTTTCCTTGTTTTAGAGTATCGCAGAAAAGGAAAATGAAACGGAGTCCAATTGACCTGAAACTTCACGGAACTTATTTTTGGACCAGAAGAAGCCCATGGAGTATCGGAGATGGACCAGGAGAGTCCCGGGCTGCCCACGAGGATGGGTGGCGCACCGACCCCTCTGGGCGCGCCCCCCTGCCTCGTGGACAGCCCGTAGATCCACCGACGTACTTCTTCCTCCCATATATACCCAAATACCCTAAAAACTTCAGGAGCACAATAGATCGGGAGTTCCACTGCCAGAAGCCTCCGCAGCCACCGAAAGCCAATCTAGACCCGTTCCGGCACCCTGTCGGAGGGGGAATCCCTCTCCGGTGGCCATCTTCATCATCCCGGCGCTCTCCATGACGAGGAGGGAGTAGTTCTCCCTCGGGGCTGAGGGTATGTATCAGTAGCTATGTGTTTGATCTCTCTCTCTCTCTCTCTCTCTCTCGTGTTCTTGAGGTGGTACGATCTTGATGTATCGCGAGCTTTGCTATTATAGTTGGATCTTATGATGTTTCTCCCCCTCTACTCTCTTGTAATGGATTGAGTTTTCCCTTTGAAGTTATCTTATCGGATTGAGTCTTTAAGGATTTGAGAACACTTGATGTATGTCTTGCGTGGGATACCCATGGTTACAATGGGGTATTCTATTGATCCACTTGATGTATGTTTTGGTGATCAACTTGCGGGTTCTGCCAATGAACCTATGCATAGGGGTTGGCACACGTTTTCGTCTTGACTCTCCGATAGAAACTTTGGGGCACTCTTTGAAGTACTTTGTGTTGGTTTGAATAGATGAATCTGAGATTGTGTGATGCATATCATATAATCATACCCACGGATACTTGAGGTGATATTGGAGTATCTAGGTGACATTAGGGTTTTGGTTGATTTGTGTCTTAAGGTGTTATTCTAGTACGAACTCTATGATAGATTAAACGGAAAGAATAGCTTCATGTTATTTTACTACGGACTCTTGAATAGATCGATCAGAAAGGATAACTTTGAGGTGGTTTCGTACCCTACCATAATCTCTTCGTTTGTTCTCCGCTATTAGTGACTTTGGAGTGACTCTTTGTTGCATGTTGAGGGATAGTTATATGATCCAATTATGTTATTATTGTTGAGGGAACTTGCACTAGTGAAAGTATGAACCCTAGGCCTTGTTTCAACGCATTGCAATACCTTTTGTGCTCACTTTTATCATTAGTTACCTTGCTGTTTTTTGTATTTTCATATTACAAAAACCTTTATCTACCATCCATATACCACTTGTATCACCATCTCTTCGCCGAACTAGTGCACCTATACAATTTACCATTGTATTGGGTGTGTTGGGGACACAAGAGACTCTTTGTTATTTGGTTGCAGGGTTGCTTGAGAGAGACCATCTTCATCGTACGCCTCCTACGGATTGATAAACCTTAGTCATCCACTTGAGGGAAATTTGATACTGTCCTACAAACCTCTGCACTTGGAGGCCCAACAACGTCTACAAGAAGAAGGTTGTGTAGTAGACATCACTAAGCCAGTGCGTGATTCCGCAGCTGGCCTCTCCAACATAGCTCGAGGAAGAGTGCCAACTTGCTCCACGCCGGCTTGTCACGGAGCACGGTGGCACGGGCATCGTCGCTGCCCTCGACGCCGCCGCGTCGTACAACGTCTCCAGTGTCTGCGACTACGGCATCCGCCATCGACGCGCGCGTAACCGCGACATGCAGGCAGAGAAAGAACCCGCCGCGGTTGTTGACAAGGTGATGTGGCTATGCGGATGTCGACGAGGTGACGGGCATCACGTCCCCGCCCGCCGCCATCATCGAGGAAAAGAAGAACACGGGAGGCCGCCGCCGATTGTATCCCATGAAGGCCACCGCCGAGGCGACGCCGGCGAATACAACCGGTGTCTTGCTCGATTCTTCTTCTGCCGGATGCTGGAGGAGGACAAAGAGATTGGGCGACGACCATTTAGATTAGGTATTTTAATTCTACCAGGCTGGTTGTAATGGGAGTTTTATAGGTAGTATCATGCATGCCAACTACTCCCTTCATTCCTAAATATAGGAGTATTATAATAGCATGGTTAATAGTATAACCAGCTGATGGCTACATGACACTGCCATGTCATCTATAGCCAACCTTCTAGCCTTCAAGTATAATACTCCCTCCGTCTAGGTGTCATCTTACGAAAACCAAATAATCCCAAAATACTTAGGCACGGTGCATTAACTTCTACCTCGTTTCTTGTTTCTTGACATATCAACCAAAAGAGTTGTGGGTGTGCATGCTTTTAATGACTTGAGACTAGCAAACATGACATGTAGTGGTTAGTTCATTGCATGCAATGTTATTAATTAGCAAATAAACATTAAGTGCGAGGCGGTTCTATAGGTGGGCAGGCAGTGTAGGCCAATTCCTCTCCAAACACCTAGGGAGGTGGCTGAACCGAACAAGTATAACTAGTTTCTTGTGGGTACATTGACGTGGCATCGAAAGGGTGTGATAGCCGACTCTTGCAAAATAATTAACTACCACGTTGGCATACATGAGCATTGGGCCCACTTGTCAGCATGCTGGACGGAGGAAGGAACACAAGACAAAATGGAGCATGGAAGGGTGCGAATCGATTGGCTCACGTGTGATGACCAATGGAGCAATACACTCAGGTACTACATTAAAAAATTAGTGCAAACACGACCGATTATACTGTGAGTAGGTGACCATGCGATTGGATCTTCGCCTCTTCCGAAAGTCGAACAATGATGATGGTACTATAGTCGATAGTGTACTACTAGTAAGCAAAGCTTCTCCTCGTTTGCGAGTAGACCGGACACATCAAAAGTAGTCTCCAGAAAGGGTTGACCATGTCCATGGCTACCATCCCGTGCTCCGTCATTCAGTGGGTGCTTCTTGTCGTTCTGTGAGTTGATGGGACACATCAAATTTAATATGTATTTAGTACTCTCTCCAAAAAGGGCAGACCATGTCCATGGCTACCATCTCGTGCTCTGTCGTTGAGTTTGTGCACTATTAACGTGCCATCGAGGAGGAAAAATATTACGTAGTACTAGGTGCCATCATAGTGCACGACTCACTTACGCACTTATTATCTCCATTTTCTTGCATGACACGTGCACCTTGATGCTAGTTGTCTCGCGTGTTGGCAAAAGGATGAACAAAGCTCATGTCAAAAAAAGAGTGGAAGAACATAGATTCCCGACAACCGAGAAGGAGCAAGGTACCTCGTGGTGGAACGTCTGCACTCATAATATTTTATATTATTTAGTGATATAAAATCAACCAATCATCTCCACAGTAGACCGGAAGAGTACGAAACACGGCAGCCCAGTGTAGTTACGTCATATTGTATGTGGCCAACCCACACCATCACCATATTTCTTGGCCTCCGTGCGACACCTATATCTAGTAATCCACCAGCCCGTATCGCTTCTCGCTCCTCATCTCTCTCAAAGTGCAGCGGGCTGGCGTTTTTGCCGTCTATTGAGGTTGGTTAACTCATCACATGTTAGCGACATGCCAAGAGCATCCTAAAAAATTACTGTACTCTATTTTTATGCCAAGAAGAGGAAGCGCTTTGACCGATGGACCAAACGAGACAGGGCGTGCCGTGCCGTGAGTGGGTCCAGTTTCTCGTTTTGAACTTGTTTGGTGTAGTAGTAAGACTTGGTTTTGACTATTGGTAAGATTTTATATACTCCCTCCATATTGTGCACCGTGACCAAGTAAGAGGGGAAAACGAGATAAATTAATATTTATTTGCTAATTAATAGCATTGCATGCAATGAACTAATCATTGCATGTCGTGTTTGGTAAGTCATTGAAAGCATGCATGCCCCACATCTCTTATTGGTGGATATGTCAAGAAACAAGAAACAAGGTGGGAGTTAATGCACCGCGCCTAAGTATTTTGGGATTATTTGGTTTTCGTAAGGTGACTTATACACCTAGACAGAGGGAGTAGGGCCTAATGTATTCTTCGAGGATGCATTTGACTATTGATAAGATTTTATATAATTTGCAAATTGTATCATGCAAAGATCTTTTCACGTTTCATTTTCAAAAAGAAAAAAGATCCTTTCGCATATGAATTTGACAGTATGCTTTGAGCAACTTGCATGTCCTATACTGCTCCTGTTTGGATACTCTAACTTAGCTAGAGGTTAGACTAACTCATGAATAACCCTGAACTAACTTTAGCTAAAGAGGTGTTTCGGTGACAGGGTTAGATTGACAATAAATGCACTTGATGGAGAGAGAAAAGTGATTTTTCAGTGGGCCCAAGGAGGTACTTACTGTGGGAAAGGTGAAGTGATGGTTGCTTCGCCCGAGAAACTTATTACTCTAGGAATATGGGAGTACCAGCGGATTCAAGGAACAGAGAAATGATGGTTGCTTCGTCCGAGCAACTTACTGTGGCGAAGGTGGGGCTCTGTTATATGACTGTTCACTAGTCATTACTAATGCGGTGCAACGACCAGGGTGAATCTGTCCCTGCAATTGTGCACTCAATATTGCTGCACGACAGGTGGAGCTAGATGAAGGATGTCCCACATGTCGGCAACGAATTTGAATTGTTTCTGGCATCGCTATCAATCCTTCAGGATTTGTTTATATGTACACATAATTTCAATGAAATTGTACTGTGATGATATGAAGGTTTCAACTTTGGTTCCTGCAGGAAAAAAAGGTTTCAACTTAGGATTCATGTGTCCTCTTGCCTCAAGATTATCTCGTTACAACTTTCCATCAAATACAAATGAAGCTACCATGGCTGCTAATGCATCTCAATGGTTCGCAGATCAGCGCCAATATTCACATCACAACTGAAGACAAAGTTGTGAGAAGGTGTACAAATAAAGAAATATATATAATTGATCAAACAAAAAATGTAACATATGCAATGTGTGTGAAATAGAGTCATGAATATATTATATATAGAGGGAGAGATCCACGAGAAGAAAGTGGAGGGATCATCGGCGTGAG
This sequence comes from Triticum aestivum, assembly GCF_018294505.1. Lineage (NCBI taxonomy): Eukaryota > Viridiplantae > Streptophyta > Magnoliopsida > Poales > Poaceae > Triticum > Triticum aestivum. Next base: position 335,479,234 of record NC_057797.1, read on the forward strand.
ATATGGATAGAATTGAAAACAGGGATGAATTGTGTGGCTTCACGATTGATAAAGAGTGCCATCGAATTTGTGTTTGCCAATGTCAAAGATATAGGGCGGCTGACCTACTAGAATTTGAGAGGGCAGAGGTGCAGTTTTTCTCTGTGGCATGGATACCTACCTACAACGTTCGACTATCGGTGGGGGGGAGAGGGGGCAGAGACCTAACTGTATAGAGGTAGATCGACTAGTATATGTGTGGAGAAGGAGAGAGACCTAGCTATGTATAGAGGGAGATCGATCGACATCCATGGATATGTGTAGCAGAGGAATAAGGTTGGGAGAAAGACAAAGGTAGAGTGTCGGAGGGTTGGTGGTGGAGTGGCGTCTCACAAATGGTGGGAGAGGCCTACTAGACAAACGGAGGGTACGAGTGCAATATCAATAAGAGAGGGCGGGGATGTCTGTCTGTCTATGCACGTGTGTGTGAGAGACGGGTCGGGAGGTATGCAAGGATTATGAGGGGAGACGATATGGTTGTGGTAAGCATACGTAACTACATAGGAAGATCAACCGTCGTGTGTCCAAGAAAGGGAGAGACATAACTAGTGAGGTAAGTCTATCGGTGCGTGGGGAAAAAGAATTATAGTCGACCTAGCTATATGTAGGGAGATTAGTACATATACATGCACGCATGTGTTAGAAGCAAATAAGGTCCGGAGAGACAGACAGGGGGAGAGGGGTGCGATTAGGTGGTGGTGCGAGATGCCTACTATGTCGAGGGGGAGGAGTGTGCGAGTATGAGATCGATGAAAAGAGGGGTGGGAATGTGCACCTGCGTGAACCGTATTGGACATAGGGTGCATGGACGGTGAGAAGAGAAGAGGGAAAGTATGTGTTCGTGGGGCACACTTGGCTAGAGAGGTATATCGACCTGTGTGTGCCGGAAAGACGGAGTCGGCGGGCCTACACACACTGCGGGTGAAAGACCTAAAGAGAAATAACGAACGTGCGCGATGGAGGGGACGCTGAGGGAGGATGAGAGGGGGCGGCCGGGTGCATGCACGATAGAAAATTAGCGCTAGCTAGCTACAAAGAGAAGAGGATTGTGAAGGTCTTAAAGACGAACATAGATCATAATTCATTATAAAAAAGTGGATACGTATACTTGAAGAAGATATCATAATGTAGAACATTGATTATAATTTGGGCTAATGTGTGGCTTTTGCAGCTCAGGGCTAAATACTTGTCATGATGTAGGGGGCGGGGCACTATACTTTGCGTGATAAACACGGTGTACGTATGGAACATAGTTTAGATTATGAATATCTAGTTAGTACATCAAATGTATTATTATTTGGAATCAACATCAAGTGTATTCAAAAAATTGAATTCGAGTTCATATAGTACACATAGTTCATATCTATCTCTATAGTAATCATGTGGTGTGTTGTTAAGGTAATACATGAATGATGGTTGAAGTTGGCAACAATCATGATTGTAGATTCTTATTGAAATAGAGAAACGAATTCAAATTTAGTTTGAATTGCAGTGGTAGTATAGACATTTGGATTGCACTAAAATGTTGGCATGAGTAGGTTACATGCATTATACAGCCAACGAAAAAATTTAATTGGACATAACATGGATCCATACTCCCTCCTCCCATCTATATAGGGCCTAATGCATTTTTTAAGACCGCCTTTGACTATTGACAAGATTAATAGTACATGAAAAATACACAATGCGAAAATTATATCATTGAAAGCTCCTTTCACACACGAATTTAACGGTGTGCTTTGTGTAAGTTGCATGTCATATATTATTGCTCTAATATTTGGATGGTCAAATTTAGCCTTGAAAAATGCATTAGGCCCTATATAGATGGAAGGAGGGAGTAGCTTTGAATAGCATTTGTATAGTAAAACGGGACAAGACTCTCTCTTTGTGTGGTGTGAATAGTTTTATTTTTTTTATTTTTTCATTGAGGGAAGTGCGAATTGATTTGGTACGTACCACAAGTACAATATTACACGTTAGGATTGTCCCTAAAATTCAACCTGCGCCGTGTTATATCCGGGAAATTTAGATATTGTGCTCCCAAAACTGCCCCCTTCACAACTTGCGCCTTGCTATCTCGAAATTACAACGCGCGTGAAAACTCCCTCCAGTTGCCAAATCCCGACACGCGAAAACCCCCTTCTAACCCTGAGCCGAAAGGGCCGCTAGTTCAAACCGGTGGGGGTACTTTTGTAACACACTCTACATTTTGGACAAGCGCATCCCTAAGTCATGGTTCCCCCTCCCATCGTCTCCTTTTCTCCGTTCAAAATCTGGCCGCCATAACCTCTCCGCTCCCGCCGCAAAACCCCACCATCCTCCGTCTGCCACCTCACCGCTGCCCAGCCGGAGCCTCTTCCATGATGACGTCGTCCACCACAACAGGTCAACGTCCCTCACCTGCCTCCCCGGATGAGGATCTGTCATCCATCCCGTCGTCCTGCCGGTTCAGCCGCCCCGTCCTCCACCTCCAAGGAGATGCTCCGACAATCACCTTGTCTATCGCGGCTTCTCAATCCCCACAACGGTGCCTTAACCTACTCCACCGGAACCGCAACACCCTCACCGACTCCTCGGGCGAAGCCGAGGTCTACTCGGCGCCACCAAAGAGGCTGTACACTCATCGCATCGCACCTTCTCCTTATCTCGACCTCCCGGCACTTACGGTGCTCCATCCCGCACCCCCATGGAGCTGCTACCTCGAAGCCGGTGCCGCAGGCGAGATGTCCATGGCGGCTCTCCCCAGTGCGAGGCCCCTTCGTCGGCGGCGTCCATACCAGCCGGATCTGCTGCTACTACTCCGGCTGTCGCTCGGTCGCTCGCACTCCTGCTGCTGCTCCGGCTCACGCTCACTCGCTCGCTCGCCCACCTGCTACTGCTCCTGCTCTCGCTCGCTCGCGCTGCTGCTGCTCTGGCACACGCTCGCTTGCGCTGTTGCTGCTGCTCTCTCCCTCGCTCGTGCTGCTACTCTACTCTGATTTAGCTACACTTCAGTCGACTAAATCGACTTTTGGGTCAGTCGATTTTCAGGTGGTGGGGGGTCTCGCCGAAGTTAAGGAAGAACCACCCGCAGCCGGGAGGGGGGCTCACCAGAGAGGTACCCCACTATCTATCTTAGGGTTCTGGGTGGGGTGCCGCTCGCCGGTGGTGGTGGGGCGGTAGCGTGGGGATCGCCAGAGAAAAAGCTTGGCACGGGGGGGGGGGGCTGGGTACTAGAGGGCTGCCCGGGGCGGCGGCGGACCGACGATGGGGAGTTGTTTCGGGGCGGTGAGGCGGTGCGGGGTTCGGCCGGTGGTGGCTGGCGGCTCAGGGGGGTGCCGATTTGTAACACCCACGATGCGGCTATATCTCCCACGTGTCGAAGTACGACTTAGAGGTATAACCGCATTGTAAGCAATGTCGCAAGTGAGGTAATCTTCACACAACCCATGTAATACATAAGAGAAAGAGATACATAGTTGGCTTACAATCGCCACTTCACACAATACATGAATAAAGCATTACATCATCCAGATACAATCAAGGTCCGACTACGGAACCAAATAAAAGAAGACTACCGCAAATGCTACACAGATCCCCGATCGTCCCGACTGGGCTCCACTACTGATCAACTGGAAATGGAACAACATAACAAACACGATCTTCATCGAGCTCCTCCTTGAGCTCGGTTGCGTCACCTGCACGGTTTCATCGGCACCTGCAAACTGGTTTTGGAAGTATCTGGTGAGTCACGGGGATTCAGCAATCTCGCACCCTCGCGATCAAGACTATTTAAGCTTATAAGAAGGGTAAAAGGTATGAGGTGGAGCTGCAGCAAGCGACAATCATACTTGGTGGCTAACATACGCCAGTGAGAGCGAGAAGAGAAGGCAAAAGCACGATCGATGAACTATGATCAATAAGTGATCCTAGAACAACCTACGTCAAACATTACTCTAACACCGTGTTCACTTCCCGGACCCCGCCGAGAAGAGACCATCACGGTTACACACGCGGTTGGTGCATTTTAATTAAGTCAAACTTCAGGTTTTCTAGAACCAGACATTAACAAATTCCCATCTTCCCATAACCGCGGGCACGACTTTCGAAAGTTCAATCCCTGCAGGGGAGTCCCAACTTAGCCCATCACAAGCTCCCACGGTCAACGAAGGATATTCCTTCTCCCAAGACAATCCGATAAGACTCGGCATCTCGTTTACAAGACATCCTCGACAATGGTAAAGCAAATCCAGCAAAGCCGCCCGAATGTGCCGACAAATCCTGATAGGATCTGCACATATCTCGTTCTCAGGGCACACTCAGATGAGACATCCTACGAGTCAAACCAACCCTCAAGTTGCCCTGAGGTGGCCCCGCAGTCTACTCGGTTCGGACCAACACTTAGAGAAGCACTGGCCCGGGGGGGTTAAAATAAAGATGACCCTTGAGTCTACAGAACCCAAGGGAAGGTGGTAGGTTGTTAGTGCAAATGGTAAAACCAAGGTTGGGCCTTGTTGGAGGAGTTTTATTCAAGGCAAACTGTCAAGGGGTTCCCATTATAACCCAACCGTGTAAGGAACGCAAAATCCGGGAACATAACACCGATATGACGGAAACTAGGATGGCAAGAGTGGAACAAAACACCAGGCATAAGGCCGAGCCTTCCACCCTTTACCAAGTGTATAGATGCATTAATTAAATAAGAGATATTGTGATATCCCAACAAAATACCCATGTTCCAACAAGGAACAGACTCCAATCTTCACCTGCACCTAACAACGCTATAAGAGGGGCTGAGCAAGTGGTAACATAGCCAAACAACGGTTTGCTAGGACAAGGTGGGTTAGAGGCTTGGCTCAACAACATGTGAGCCATGATAAGCAAGTGGTAGGTATCGCGGCATAGGCATAGCAAAAGAGCGAGCAACTAGCAAGCAAAGATAGAAGTGATTTCGAAGGTATGGTCATCTTGCCTGAAATCCTGCAAGGAAGAAGAACGAGTCCATGAAGAAGACAAACGGACGTAGTCGAACGAATCCTCACAACTCCGGAACGAAACCGAAGCTAACGCGAGAAGCAACCTAGAAAGAAGCATGATGCACAACCAAGTATGATGCATGTCCGGTTTAAAGAGGCATGGCATGGCAAAATGCACAAACAATCCTACAAAATAAATGGAGCTCAATATGCAACGAGTTGCATATTGACGAAACACCACATGACTTATTTAGTTCTATCCCGTTTATGTACTCAACAATATTAAATGTTGATTATCATGACAAGGGGTGAAGCATATGAAAACTACCTATCTAGGCAAGTTTAAATGAGGCCGGAACATAAAACAACAAGTCCGAAAACTCCTCATGTGCATATTTTAGGTTTGGTACTGTTCTGCCCTAAACACAATTTTAGAGTTATTAAACATGCAAAGTAAAGCCACCATGTTAAACTAGGCATTTTCCACCCCATTTACATATAAAGTTTGTTACAAACCGAGTTCCCGTTAAATAGTTAAGAATTAAATCATTTTAGCAAGTTATTTAAGCAAATTTAAACAAACAACATTTTAAGCATTCTAAACATAGATGAAAGTGGTATATTATGAAACTAGACAAAATTCTAAGCAACTTTCATATATTAAGTTTTTACATATGATGCCCGTTTGTGAGTAATGAAATGCATGAAGTTTAGGGGCTGATCTACAAAAGTGCAAATCCCTAGAAATTGATAAAATCGCTGCTAAGGAAAAAAGAAACAGGCCGAAACTAAGCGCTCACATTGGGCCAGGCCCAGCAGAAGAAAAGCAAACGGGCGCTAGGGAGGGGGTCTCTCCCCATGGGCCCTGGCCCAGTCCTGAGGAAGAGAGGCCGGCGAGGGGGCATGCTAGGCCGGCCTTGCTGGATCTGGTGGCGATCCAGGCCTCCTGGTCCACGCGGGGCGGTCAACGCATGCGGGCGAGCACTCGTCTCCCTCGTGTGGACAAAGCAGCAGGGGTGGGAGCGATGCGATGACTTTGCGCAGGGAGGCCCAGCAGCGGGCACCCGAGGTCGATCCGGCGAGGTCTGACCGTGCAGGCGCGCCGGCGTTGAGGTGCCGTGTCAACGGCGAGATTCGGCTAGGACGCTGCTTGGACGAGGCAGCTGCAAGCTCCGGCTCTGGTTCTCTGACAGAAAAAGGAAACGAGACAGAGATGTGCGAGGGAGAAGAGAGAAGCGGGAAAGGAAGGAACATGCAGCACGGGGCTCATCTGAAGGTGGTTCTCGTCGGCGGAGGAAACTCCGATGGTGCTGCGGAACTTGCGGGCGAACGGGGCGACGAGGAGCAGGACGGGTGCTCCTCTCCTGACCCAGATCGGATGGAGGAGGTTGTGGCTGCGGGAGCTGCATGGGGTACCCCTTGGACGTTGGATTACGATCCAACAATTTTGATGATTGGATCTGGAGTCTGGGGTGAACTGGGTGGTGGCCGAAAACAAGGAGAGAAGTGACTGTGCAGGTGACTGCGGGGACGATCCCGAGGTGGAGCTGGTTTGGCGGCGGGGTGAGGAAAAAAGGGAGTTGGTCTAGGGTTAGGTTGTTTAAATAGGTAGGGGATTAGGTTAGGGGCTATCTAGTCCCTTAGATCAAAATCGGAAGGTCGGGAAAAATAGGATAGGGAGCCCAAATAAGAAAACGGAGACGTTTTGTAGATGTTTGGGGATGATCCGGACACAACAGCAGCGACAGTCCGGGTCGGGTCTGGGACAACTTTCGGGCACATGCGAGGAGGGCTACGGGCTGACGAGAGAGGTTAGGTTGGGCCTGGTGGTTAGTGGTGGTGGGCTGTGCAGAAAACCTCAGGCGGAGAGAAGAGAAGAGAGAGAGAGAGAGACCCGGCAGCGGTTTCCGGAGACCGAAAACGTCCGACGAAAAGACCGGCTACTATTGCCGCTATAGTTATCCATTGGGGCGTCAAACGGACTCCGAATGCGATGAAACTTAACAGGAGGCCTACCTACACTATAATAAGACCGCACGCCAACTTTCAACCCATTCCGAGAACATTTTCCGACCACTTATAAAAATACTATTTCGGACATGTCGCGGGCGCGTGCAAGTGTGTTTGGGCTCAGAACGGACAACGGAAGGAACTGGGAGACCGGGACAGACTCAAGTTTGAAAACATGATCATGCAATGCATATGATGACATGATGAAATGCAACACGCAAGAAAAAGACATGGCAACAACGGCGAATGACTGGAAGACACCTGGCACATCGGTCTCGGGGCGTTACATAGCTCGAACGAATGCAGAGTGGAAACACAAATCTTCGAGATATCTTCAGCACTCTGGACCAAATGAATGGTGAGAGGTGAATGATAAAGAGGTGCACCGGCATGAGAAAAACATTTGAAACGAGGAAAAAGGATATGATCAACATGAAAGCTTGATTTGAATCCACCGGAGAAGATAAAAAAACGAAGAATTAGAATCTTTATGAGAATCACCGGATAAGAACATTGACGGAAAAGAATGGAGAGACTTCACATCCATAAGATGATACTTGATTAAGAAATCTGAGCCCTTGAAGGAAAAAGGGGTGGGTGGGCGAGAAAACAAAGACAACTTGGAGAGGATGAAGCAAACACCATTGAGAAGAACTGAGTTGAACTTGCGGATGTTGAGATGATCGGATCCGCTTGAGGAGAGACACACCGGTTCAAAAGAAATTGAGATGGCAAACTTGATGAACAAGAGGAATTAGTATTCACATAGAAATATGAGAACACCGCTTAGGAAAGGTATGGAATCAACATTTGACTTCGAAGCAACTCGAATACCACAAACCAAAAGAAAACAAAGGATTGGCTTGCAAAATAAGCCGAAACAAACATATGATAGAGATTTCGTCCGAAGTTTTCGTGGTGGGGCCTACACGGGCTTGATCGTACAACACCATCATGTACAAGGCAGTGCACATGACATACGAAGCGTTCCCGAGTCGGCATAGCCAAGGACTCTTTAAGACACAACGAGACCACTTTAAAACCAACCGTGGATAGGCGGACCACTAGACGTCGAACCCCAATTTCATATCATACATATGTCGGAAAGATATCCTAAGAGCTACTTGAATTCCCACTTATAAACTCCCGAAACTTTCTGGTTATGCAATCAGGTGTTGGGGATACAGGGGAAGCATAAAATCTCACCCAAAACTACACAAATCCTACATCCAGATGTATCCATCCTTCAACACATAACCAAGAAACCTTCGGAAATCATTTACCTCAACCTTCAAGAAGCATCCGTTATACGAGTTATGGCAATACTCCCAAACTCCCGCCCCAGTACTGGGTGGCGTCGAGGTTATCTCACCAACAACTGCAGAAAAGAGATTTTCGATGTCGGTGAAACTCAGGTATTCCAAAACTGCAATGATAAAATTGTGACGACAATACCTCGGAGCTCGACTCCCCGGGACACTGCCACAACCCCTAAATGTCAGGAGGCACCAAGAACAATGTTCTTGTCACAAAACCATTGGAATGATTCCAAGATACCCGCGTGATCCTAAATTTTTTTAGTGAAATTTGAGAAAAGAAGAGTCAAAACTCTACGTCAGGATGCCTCACCAGAGCGACGAAGGGACTGAGGAGTAAAAATAATCCTACTCTCCGATATATATAATGCTATAAGACTCAAAACATTTTTCTAGACTCAACAACGCTAGCGATTCGATCAAGCAGGGGGCTCCTAAGTCGGGGAAGGCTCTGATTACCAACTTGTAACATCCACGATGCGGCTATATCTCCCACGTGTCGAAGCACGATTTAGAGGCATAACCGCATTGTAAGCAATGTCGCAAGTGAGGTAATCTTCACACAACCCATGTAATACATAAGAGAAATAGATACATAGTTGGCTTACAATCGCCACTTCACACAATACATGAATAAAGCATTACATCATCCAGATACAATCAAGGTCTGACTACGGAACCAAATAAAAGAAGACTACCCCAAATGCTACACAGATCCCCGATCGTCCCAACTGGGCTCCACTACTTATCAACTGGAAAACGGAACAACATAACGAACACGATCTTCATTGAGCTCCTCCTTGAGCTCGGTTGCGTCACCTGCACGGTTTCATCGACACCTGCAAACTGGTTTTGGAAGTATCTGGTGAGTCACGGGGACTCAGCAATCTCGCACCCTCGCGATCAAGACTATTTAAACTTATAGGAAGGGTAAAAGGTATGAGGTAGAGCTGCAGCAAGCGACTAGCATATTTGGTGGCTAACATACGCCAATGAGAGCGAGAAGAGAAGGCAAAAGCACGATCGATGAACTATGATCAATAAGTGATCCTAGAACAACCTACGTCAAACATTACTCCAACACCGTGTTCACTTCCCGGACCCCGCCGAGAAGAGACCATCACGGTTACACACGCGGTTGGTGCATTTTAATTAAGTCAAACTTCAGGTTTTCTACAACCGAACATTAACAAATTCCCATCTGCCCATAACCGCGGGCACGGCTTTCAAAAGTTCAATCCCTGCAGGGGAGTCCCAACTTAGCCCATCACAAGCTCTCACAGTCAATGAAGGATATTCCTTCTCCCAAGACAATCCGATCAGACTCGGCATCCCGGTTACAAGACATCCTCAACAATGGTAAAGCAAATCCAGCAAAGCCGCCCGAATGTGCCGACAAATCCTGATAGGAGCTGCACATATCTCATTCTCAGGGCACACTTAGATGAGACATCCTACGAGTAAAACCATCCCCCAAGTTGCCCCGAGGTGGCCCCGCAGTCTACTCGGTTCGGACCAGCACTTAGAGAAGCACTGGCCTGGGGGGGGTTTAAATAAAGATGACCCTTGAGTCTGCAGAACCCAAGGGAAGGTGGTAGGTCGTTAGTGCAAATGGTAAAATCAAGGGTGGGCCTTGCTGGAGGAGTTTTATTCAAGGCGAACTGTCAAGGGGTTCCCATTATAACCCAACCGTGTAAGGAACGCAAAATCCGAGAACATAACACCGATATGACAGAAACTAGGGCGGCAAGAGTGGAACAAAACACCAGGCATAAGGCCGAGCCTTCCACCCTTTACCAAGTGTATAGATGCATTAATTAAATAAGAGATATTGTGATATCCTAACAAAATATCCATGTTCCAACAAGGAACAAACTCCAATCTTCACCTGCAACTAACAACGCTATAAGAGGGGTTGAGCAAAGCGGTAACATAGCCAAACAACGGTTTGCTAGGACAACGTGGGTTAGAGGCTTGGATCAACAATATGGGAGGCATGATAAGCAAGTGGTAGGTATCATGGCATAGGCATAGCAAAAGAGCGAGCAACTAGCAAGCAAAGATAGAAGTGATTTCGAGGGTATGGTCATCTTGACTGAAATCCCACAAGGAAGAAGAATGAGTCCATGAAGAAGACAAATCGACATAGTCGAACGAATCCTCACAACTCCGGAATGAAACCGAAGCTAACGCGAGAAGAAACCCGGAAAGAAGCAAACAACAAAGTAAACAACCATCACATAAGCATGGCATGATGCACACCCAAGTATGATGCATGTCCGGTTTAAAGAGGCATGACATGGCAAAATGCACAAACAATCCTACAAATTAAATGGAGCTCAATATGCAACGAGTTACATATTGACAAAACACCACATGACTTATTTAGTTCTCTCCTGTTTATGTACTCAACAATATTAAATGTTGATTATCATGACAAGGGGTGAAGCATATGAAAACTACCCATCTAGGCAAGTTTAAATAAGGCCGGAACACAAAACAACAAGTCCGGAAACTCCTCATGTGCATATTTTAGGTTTGGTACTGTTCTGCCCTAAACAAAATTTTAGAGTTATTAAACATGCAAAGAAAAGCCACCATGTTAAACTAGGTATTTTTCCACCCCATTTACATATAAAGTTTGTTACAAACCGAGTTACGGTTAAATAGTTATGAATTAAATCATTTTAGCAAGTTATTTAAGCAAATTTAAACAAACAACATTTTAAGCATTTTAAACATAGATGAAAGTGGTATATTATGAAACTAGACAAAATTCTAAGCAACTTTCATATATTAAGTTTTTACTTATGATGCACTGTTTGTGAGTAATGAAATGCATGAAGTTTAGGGGCTGATTTGCAAAAGTGCAAATCCCTGGAAATTGATAAAATCACAGCTAAGGAAAAAAAAGTAATGGGTCGAAACTGAGCACTCACATTGGGCCAGGACCAGCAGAAGAAAAGCAAACGAGCGCTGGGGAGGGGGTCTCTCCCCATGGGCCCTGGCCCAGTCCGGAGGAAGATAGGCCGGCGAGGGGGCGTGCTAGGCCGGCCTTGCTGGATCTGGTGGTGATCGAGGCCTCCTGATCCACGCGGGGTGGTCAAGGCATGCGGGCAAGCACTCGTCTCCCTCGTGTGGACGAAGCAGCAGGGGTGGGAGCGACGCGGTGACTTTGCGCAGGGAGGCCCGACAGCGGGCACCCGAGGTCGATCCGGCAAGGTCTGACCGTGGAGGCGCGCCGGCGTCGAGGTGCGGCGACAATGGCGAGATCTGGCTAGGACGCTGCTTGGACGAGGCAGCGACAAGCTCCGGCTATGGTTCTCTGACAGAAAAAGGAAACGAGACAGAGATGTGAGAGGGAGAAGAGAGAAGCAGGAAAGGAAGGAACAGGCGGCGTCGGGCTCATGTGAAGGTGGTTCTCGTCGGCGGAGGGAACTCCGGTGGCGCTGCGGAACTTGCGGGTGAACGGGGCGACGAGGAGCAGGACGGGTGCTCCTCTCCCGATCCAGATCGGATCGAGGAGGCTGTGGCCGTGGGAGCTGCATGGGGCACCCCTTGGACGTTGGATTACGATCCAACGGTTCTGATGATTGGATCTGGAGTCTGGGGTGAACTGGGTGGTGGCTGAAAACGAGGAGAGAAGTGACTGCGCAGGTGACTGCGGGGACGATCCCAAGGTGGAGCTGGTTTGGCGGCGGGGTGAGGAAAAAAGGGAGTTGGTCTAGGGTTAGGTTGTTTAAATAGGTAGGGGATTATGTTAGGGGTTACCTAGTCCCTCAGATCAAAATCGAATGGTCGGGAAAAATAGGCTAGGGAGCCAAATAAGAAAACGAAGACGGTTTATAGATGTTTGGGGATGATCCGGACACAACGGCGGCGATAGTCCGGGTCGGGTCCGGGATAGTTTTCGGGCGCCCGCGCAAGGAGGGCTGCAGGCTGACGAGAGAGGTTAGGTTGGGCCTAGTGGTTAGTGGTGGTGGGCTGTGCAGAAAACCTCAGACGGAGAGAAGAGAAGAGAGAGAGAGAGAGAGACCCGGCAGCAGTTTCCGGAGACCGAAAACGTCCGACGAAAAGACCGGCTACTATTGCCGCTATACTTATCCGTTGGGGCGTCAAACGGACTCCGAATGCGATGAAACTTGACAGGCAGCCTTCCTACACTATAATAAGACCGCACGCCAACTTTCAACCCATTCCGAGAACATTTTCCGTCCACTTATAAAAATACTGTTTCGGACATGCCGCGGGCGCGTGGAAGTGTGTCTGGGCTCAGAACGGACAACGGAAGGAACTGGGAGACCGGGCAGACGCAAGTTTGAAAACATGATGATGCAAAGCATTTGATGACATGATGAAATGCAACACGCAAGCAAAAGACATGGCAACGGTGGTGAATGACTGGAAGACACCTGGCACATCGGTCTCGGGGCGTTACACGGTTGAAGATGAACTACAGGCCCTCCCTAAACTATCCCATGTGAAGTGCCTCTCTGCTACCATTGCGTTTAGTTTCGACAGTAACATTCAGATTCCACAGTAAATTTCAGTTTCGACAGTTAAGTTCAGAGTCCACAGATTTTACCTCATCCGTTGTAGTCAGGTGGTTTTTGGTGATGTAAATTTTACATCTATCACTTTTTGGTAATGCATTTTACATCATCTATTGGAGATGCTATTAGAATCCCACTTGAGATGAACGATGTCTGTCTTGTGCTGCTTCAGCCTTGACGTCTTACGGCTCACCGGAGCTGCTCCGACGACGGAACGATCAATCACAACAGAGCAGTGCCCTGGACGCCATCTATAGATTCCTTAGATCTTCCTCCACACCTCCGACAACCACCTCTGCCTCAACTTCTTCAATGACCAATCCTATGCATGAAAACAAGACCAAGTGCATTAGTGGCAGAATAACATTCTAACTGTACATGCTTTCATATGGTTTCACTTTATTTTGGCCATTTTTCTTTGCATTCCTCTGCTCCTCCAATTCCTATGAACCAAGCACCCAAGTTGACAGAAATCCTGTGTTCACAAATGCTCTGTTTCCCATGTGCATTCGTATCCTATTCTGGTGTTTTTCCTCCTATCCCTGCATTTTTAGAATCATGCAAGCCAAATGAGCCGTTATAGAATTACTTCAGTTACAGGTAGGTGTCGAAGAAAACTTTGTGTGGTTTGTCTTGCTCCTGCCGCGACGTCGTTCACCTCACCTGAGCTGCTCCATCGACAGAAGCATCCACCAAACCAGACATCCGACTCCTGATCCTGACCGTCTTTCGCTGCCTCAGATCTCCTTCCCTGCCGCTGGCACCCACCGCAACGGCATCACCATCATCGACTCAGCTGATGAACCTGAGTAGCAAATGGGTCCACAAGAGAGGTCGCACTCTTTTGTTTCTGCTTATGTTATGCATTGCTTAATATTACCTGCTACTTTATTGTCATGTTCACCTCTTAGACTCCATGTCAGGTCCAAATTGATGTTCAAACTTGAGTTCTAAATTAGTTGTGGGGCACATATCGAGGCAACAATGAATAGTATCTCTCTCTAATATCTGGTTCTCCTAGGGTATGCCTATGTTGTTCATCTTGGGTGGGAAACAAATAGTAAAGCAATCATCATTAGTTTTTTATTAAATTAAAGCAATCATCAGCCTGCTATCATTATTTTTGGATCCATCCACTGGTTGTTACCATTACTCTAGATTTCTGCATGCTCTCCTTACATAATCTCACTATAATTTTTGTATGCATGTCAGATATTGTACATAGTCATGTTGAACATGTAGAGAAAAAGAGAAGAGTTTTGAACATCAATACAATGTCATGCATACATCACTCCATGGTGGGTTCAATGGAAAACCCTCCCCCTCTCCAGATTGTATTCCAGAGGAAGATATCTGTTCTGAGGTAGATTCAGACGTAGCTAACCACTCCTATTTACCCCCAAGGTGTTTTCTCTAACTTGGCATGATGATGTTAGTCATATCATGCATATGTTGCCTTGTAGTGCCTACTTTCAACATCAAGTTTAGACATGTTCTGTAATGCCACTTGTTTAGTTTCAATATCATATATGGGAATTATGCAGTCTCATGTCTTTTAGCCAGCCATAATATATGTGAAATGTGCAATGCCATCCTGTTTAACCAGGCATCATATATTTGAATGATATCTGGCCCATCCTTTTCTTCATTAAATTTCCATTTGTCGAAAATGTTTGTATATTAAACTACTCTTCCTGTGAATCAGCCATTTGAGTGGGTGATGGAAAAATCTGGAGTGAAAACAAGGCCTTCAGAGAAGACTGTGCTACCTATCAAAGCAGATCTCTTGCTGGGTCCAGATAGCTCCGCAGAGATGGATTCAGAGACAGATGACCAGTCCTATTCCCCCGCCAAGGTGTATGCTCTAACTTGGCACCGTTCTACTGCTCATATCATGCATATGGTGTCTTGCATTGCATAGTTTAGACATCATATACACAATATTCAACACCATGTTCTTAGTTCAGACAAAATATATGTGAATGCTCTCCGGTTAGCATATAAATCACATATGTGAATTAAATCATGCAATCATGGTTACTTAGATAACATGTATGTGAATTATGTCATGCGATCATGTTTAGTTAGTCATCATAACTTTGAATTTTGTTATGCTATGCTATCTAGTTTAGATATACATCATATATGTGAAATTATGTCATGCTATCCGGTTTAGTTAAACAATATACATGTCAATTATTTAATGCCCTCTTTTTTCCACACTATCTATTGCATCTGTCTCTCATACAATGTCTGTACATTCAACTATGTTTCATGTTTATCAGCCATTTGAATTGGAGCGGGTGATGGCAGTATCTAGCGGAGTAAAAACACGGTCTTCAAATAAAACAGTGCTACCTCTTGGTGTAGATAGCACCCTGGTTATACATGCACGAGAACCATCCCTACCACACATAACCCAAACTCTCGCAGATTTTACCCCTACTGCGATGGGCAGAGAACCAGCTTCACCCAATCTAACCCCAACCCCAGTAGATAGTAACCTAGTTCCTGTTGACACAACACCTTCTCCACCACAGAGCTCCCAAACAAGAGCAGTTAGTAAGGCAGCTCCAGTGCCCAAAGTGCCAGTACTACCACAGCGAACCCCAACTCCACCAGTTAGTACACCTATTCCCGTGGAGGAAGCACAACCAACTATTCATAGTTTAGCATCTATCACATTTGATGTTGTTAAATCCTATGTGTGTATCTTCCCATCATGGAAATATTATACCAAAGATGAAGGAAAATGCTAGTTGAAGGGGTTTGTTGTAACACCCACGATGCGGCTATATCTCCCACGTGTCGGAGCACAACTTAGAGGCATAACCGCATAGTAGGCATGTCGCAAGAGGGGTAATCTTTACATATCCCATGTATTGAATAAGAATGGGATAAAGAGTTAGCTTACAATCGCCACTTCACACAATACATAAATATAGCATTACATCATCCAGATACAATCAAGGTCCGACTACGGAACCAAATAAAGAAAGACAACCCCTAATGCTAGATCCCCGAACGCCCCGACTGGGCTCCACTACTGATCAACTGGAAACGAAACAACACAACGAACATGATCTTCATCGAGCTCCCACTTGAGCTCAGCTGCATCATCTGCACCAGTATCAACAGCACCTACAACTGGTTTTTGGAAGTAATCTGCGAGTCACGGGGAATCAGCAATCTCATACCCTCGCGATCAAGACTATTTAAGCTTATGGGTAGGAAAAGGTCGTGAGATGGAGCTGCAACAAGCACTAGCATATATGGTGGCTAACTTACGCAAATGAGAGCGAGAAGAGAAGCAAAGCACAGTCGTGAACTAGAAGTGATCAAGAAGTGATCCTAAAACTACTTACGTTCAAGCATAACACAAGAACCGTGTTCACTTCCCGGACTCCGCCGAGAAGAGACCATCACGGCTACACATGCGGTTGATGCATTTTAGTTAAAGTTAAGTGTCAAGTTTTCTACAACCCGATATTAACAAATTCCCATCTGCCCATAACCTCGGGTATGACTTTCGAAAGTTCAAACCCTGCAGGGGTGTCCCAACTTAGCCCATCACAAGCTCTCACGGTCAACGAAAGATATTCCTTCTCCCGGGAAGACCCGATCCGGCTCGGAATCCCGGTTACAAGACATTTCGACAATGGTAAAACAAGACCAACAAGACCGCCCAATGCATCGACATCCCGATAGGAGCTGCACATATCTCGTTCTCAGGGCAACACCGGATGAGCGCTCCGTACAACTAAAACCAACCCTCAAGTTTCCCCGAGGTGGCGAACTTTGATGCCTGGTGGATGTAATATGTGTAATAGCTGTAATATGCTAGTGTTAGTTGCTTGCTTATTTATTTCCTTATTGTCTTATTTAGTTGTTTGCTTGTAGTCACTGCAGTTCTTTTTCCGCATTTTTCTAGTGGCCACAATAACCTATTTTTGGTAACTAGGACACAATAATCATGGCAAAACACGGGCTGTTGTAACCATGGGCCGCCTGCGGGCCGTAGGATCTGTGGGCCTTCTATAGGCCGTAGGATCCATGGGCCTTTTACGGGCCATAGGATCCATGGACTTTCTACATGCCGTATGATCCATGGGCCTTCTATGGCCCGTAGGATCCATTGGTCTTCTACGGGTCGTAGGATCCATGGGCCTTCTATGGGGCGTATAATCATTTCGCCAAACATGGGTCGTACTATTTGTGGATCATAACGGGTCGTTAATAGGACGTATTTGATAACGCTATGAAAATAGCCCAACGGGTTAATGGGCCACAAATGGACCGAATGTAACCATGGGCTGTATTTGGCCCACAAACGGAACATGCCAATAACGGACCGTATCTAACCGAATTCTAGAAATGAGCCCAAGAATAAATGGGCCCTTAGAAGGCCGAAAGTTAACACGGGCTGGAAACGGCCGACAGAATAATGGGCCGTTAATGGGTATAAAGCGATACACTCTTCATTATGGGCCAGTTTCATCTCGGGCCTTTAATGGGTTGAGAGTTACAAAGGGCCTCATATGGGCCGAAAGCCATCATGGGCCATACATGGGCTAGAAGTTACAATGGGCTGGAATCATATTCGACGGCCTAGATGAAGCTACTGGGCTTAATTCCGATAGGCCATAACAGGTCGATAGTTAGCGGGCCGTAAATGGGCTATATACGAACATGCCGTTAACAGGCTTTCCATGGGTCGGCCCGTTACCTTTTGACCAAGTCAAACGGGCTGGCCTTTTCACCGGAATGGGCCTCTGTTGGACCGTGCCACGTGTCGATGTATCATAGGCGCCTCCTGTCCAATGAGTGGATGACATCTATCCCAACGATGAGCCAACACGTGTTTCCTCTGGCCAATGAGAATTTTACACGTGGAAAATCCCCATTTGTCTGGGCTGTTAACGGGTTATCGGATCCAAAACCGGACCCGATAGCTTAACGGTGACCTGTTATGGTGGATGCCACATGTCGGTCACACTTGATGAAAGCACTTCTATGACGGGCAATTTATCGTCATGGAAGTGGAAAGTTCCGTGATGATAATTTTGGTAATGTCATGGAACACTTCTACGACAACACATGTATGACTATCTTGATTCTGTCATAAAATTGTCATGGATGTACATGCATGATAGGAAACGTGACCTACTATGACAAACACGTATCATCACAAAAGTGTATTTTTCGTAGTGCTTCTTGTGCCTCTCGGTGAGCCCCTCTGCCAATTCCCTCCTCCGGTCCCCACTCTGTATCCTAGCGTAGCTCATCGCCCGCGCATCCCCGCTCGTGCTCGACCGGCCCCGCCCGCCCGCTGCACAGCTGCGTAGGTCCGTGGCCCAGCTCCGCACCGCCACTGCTATTCCTGCTAGTTGATGCCGCTGCTAACTGCTGCTCTCCGTTGTTCCTGTCTCGCGCCACCGCCGCCCCCTACAGCCACACGCCTTGCCATGGCCCGTTGCTCTCTCCCGACTGATGCGCCTGGCCATGCACATCACTGCTGCAGCCGCCCCTACGCGGCCCTGACAGCCGATGCCTGCTCGTGCCACGGCCGTCCCTTGCCTCGCCTACCCGTTCCCGCTTTCCCCTACGCGGTCCCACTGCTAGCGCGCCCCGCTCGCCACCAGCGTGCACCATCGCGGCTATCGGTTTCGGCCCCGCGCTCCCCTGGTCGAGCCGCCTCCAGTCGTGCTCGCCTCCTGGCGCCTTGGCCGCCGACGCCCGCCCGCTGCCGGCCGACCCCTGCCACTTCGCTGCTGCTCCCCAGCGCCCGTTGTCGCCCGATACTGGCTGCACCCACCGCTAACTTGCGTCCGGCCTGGCCGGCGGTGTTGTTGTGCCCGTGTGTGTCCAGCGCTGGGGCCGGTCGGCTTATCTAGGTGTGGGATAATTCCCCTTACTCCACTGACCTGCGCCCCCATGTTTTAGTTAGTGGGGCTAATCCCCTATTAGTTAAACATCCTCTTAAATATTCTAATTACAGTATGACAGGTGGCGCCCAATCCTCTAGTTCCCCATTTTACTAAATTATTAAACTTGTTCCAATCACACCTGGGGCTACCACACTATTCACATTTGACCTGTCAACTGTTGATTGCTGAGTCAACAGTTGACCTGGCCCCACTGTCATCCTCACTACCCCCTACTATGTACACTTCTATGTGTACACCTAGCAAATTCAGTTTATTTTTTGAATTAATATATAAATCCAGAAATTTAGATAATGTTTAAATATTTGAAAATTAATAGAAAATGAATTGTAGCTCAGATGAAAATACTTTGTACATGAAAATTGCTCAGAAAAATGTGACGAATCAGAATACGCACTCTGTTCATCTACCACACGTCCCTAGCATAATGAACATGGAACAGTCCCCCTCCATATCATTTGTCCGAAAATGCTAAACATCGGGAAAACATTTCCGGATATTTCCCCCCTTCGCCAGTATCGTGTTGCCCTGCGTTAGAACACCCCTAGCACCACGTATCGTCATGTCATCCTTAGTAATGTATAAGCATGCTTTGTATTTACTCATTCTTCCCCCTCTTCTCTTACGTAGACCACGAGACCGCTGCTGATGCCACTGTGATCGACTACATCTTCGACGACACTTCTTCCTTTTGAATAGAGCGTCCAGGCAAGCAAGCCCCCATTGAACATTCCGATATCACCCATTCCATTCTCTCTCATGCTTGCATTAGATTTTTCTACTGTTATCGAGTGCTCCTATTTTGATGCATAGCCTACTTTTGCAACCTGCTATTGTACCTTACCTGCTTATCATAAACTACTTAGTACAGGTTGGTTTGTGATCCACTAGTGACCCCTCACCTTGTCCTAGTTGCCTCGGCTTGTTGACTGATGACTCGATCAAATCGATGTCCAGAGCCTGCCACATCACAGCACACCCCTTTTGTTGCTCGACTCTATAGAGGTACTATTGAGTGTTGAGGGTGATACCTCGTAACGCACTCCTGATGATAACTCTGTAGTGAAGCTATTCGTTCGTGGTCATCGAGGGTGATTCCTCCTTCACCACTCCCGATAGGACTCTTTCGTGCAACACCTCAAGTGTGAACCTCGAGGGTGAGTCTCCTAATTTCACCTTGATGATTACATCGAGTGGATTCCATCGAGGGTGATTCCTCGGGTTTCCGCCTTGATGTTAAAGACACACAGTTACCTTTACCTGTAGGCCCCGTGCACTGTTACTACGGGGCTGAAGGGATAGGTGGTACCATCCCTGTAGAGGTGGATCTAAGTTCTTGACAGTCTCTGGTTAGTCGGGTCGGCATTGAGGGTACCCGTGAGTTGACGTGAAAGTCGGGTGGGCCCGAAGAGCACCCGCGAGATAATTACGAGGCACAACCGGGCAAGTGGAACGCCCTAGAGAGAGAGAGGGAGTTGGGCCCTTGCCGTACTTCCTCGAGACGAGGCGACGCGGTCACATTGTCGTGAGTCTCTACTTGTCTCCGCGAGCTCCTAACACACTAAGGATTTGGGTATTTGTTTTGAGTTGGCCACTGGCCTTTACACACTAACCACCATGCGGGAATAGTTATGGGCACTCAGTGTCGTAGTATCAGCTGAATCTTTATCAGACGTCCAGTTCAACATCACGGCATGGCTGGGCCGGCACCATCCATGTAGAGGTGGAGCCTGGACCCACCTTGCACGCGAATACCCAGAGTGCAACGGGCAATGGGACCAAGACCCTAGAGTTCTTAGGATGTAGACTGGCGGGGACCTCTCAGCTGAGCCTAGGTAGGGTTGCGACGTGTTGATCGTCCTAGGCTGGGCATTGACTCTGAAAAGTGTGTCTGGACAGGGTAATCAAGCGTGTTGGGTAATGTGGTGCACCCTACAGGGAATATTATCTATTCGAATAGCCGTGTCCGATGCTCGGGGTTGTATCCCGATCTATTACCATTATAAATGGATACTTGGGACATGTGATGGATATGATGGCTCCAGGATTTCTTTCTTGTAGGGAGTCGATGAAGGATCTCTGGGCATTAATGTTACAACATGCTTGTTAAATTATAAAATGCTATTCTTAACTCTTCTGAATGTTGCAAGATGCTTGAAGATGCTAGTCTTTGATAGGCTAGGCCTTCCCCTCTATTCTGCCATTCTGCAGTTCATTCCATAGATACAACCCTTCCATTTGACACTGATGCATACTTAGTATTGAATTGATGCTTGCGAGTACTTTGGATGAGTACTCACGGTCGCTTTGCTACCCATTCCCCCTTTCTTTTATCTTTCTGGTTGATGCAACCAGAGGATGGATCCCAGGAGCCAGATGCCACCCCCTTTTACTACTATTACTACTACCCCAACGGAGCCTACTACTACGTGGAGACCGCCGACGACCAGGAGTAGTTAGGAGGTCCCATGCAGGAGGCCTTGCCTCTTCGATCGTTGTTTCTTTCGTGCTTGCCTTCTTAAGGCAGTCTTGTCTAACTTATGTCTGTACTCAGATATTGTTGCTTCCGCTGACTCGTGTGCTTTCAAGCTTCTGTATTCGAGCCCTCGAGGCCCTTGGTTGTTAATATGAAGCTTGCATTATTTTATTTGTGTTGTGATATCTTCCCGTGAGTCCCTGATCTTGATCGTACACATTTGCGTCTATGATTAGTGTACTGTTGAATCAGGGGCGTCCCAAGCTCACCCCAACAATCAGCTCGCCTCTTCAAACTATGACTTATGGGTAGCTTTTGGGGGAATCATATAACGCTGAGGGCAACATAATCCATTATCCCGTATAGCCGTTAGTGCGTATATGCAAGTGGCAGTCCCAGATCAAATATACTGAACTCGTTAAGCGTGTTATTATGAAATAACCGCGGACAACGACCTGGGTCCAGTCCAACCTCTCTCGTAAATGGTCCCCACCTACCCTGTCGTTCTGCCACAAAGAATGTCTTGCAGGTGCTCTCTAATGTAGCATCCCAAATTTTCAATTTGGAATGTTATACGTAGGTCAATCATGCATATCATATTTTATTGCATTTTCGTGTTGCGATCCTCGAAATTCTAAGCAACTCAAGGACCCACGGAGAGAGTTGGGGATTTCACTGTTTTCATATTTGAATTTTCTCAAATATCGAAACAAGGATCACTGTGATTTTAATAATTTTTCTCTCTAAAAGTATTTCATATTAAAATTATATCAGAGGAGATAATATGACTTCTCTAAAATAAATGAAATGTTGGAGGAAAAATATTAAAATCAATTTATATATTTTATTTGGATTTTATTGCAATTTTATGCGAATTAGGAAAAATGCGTGTTTTTCAAAATTACATTAGAGGCCCAAATAAATGTTCACTTTGTTCGCTATATTTTTAGAGGACGGGGAAAATTTATTTCACGATTTTTGGAGTCTGACTATTATTTATTTTAATCGTTTTTCTGCGCGTCAGAATATTTTTTTAAAACAAAGTTCTAACCGACTCCGGGCCGTAACCGGCCAGGACTCCCCAAGCCGGCCCCTTTATAAGTCGCACCCCGCGACCACATAGCCCACCCGAGCCCAGCCGCTGCCCCGCGCCCCAAACCCTAACCCTAATCCGCCGCCGCCCGCGCCAGCCGCCGCCGCCTTGTCGCACCGCCGCCACCGCCGCGCAGCCCCCCCATTCCGCCGCCCCGCCGCCGGAGTACGCCGTCACCGCCATCCCGTTCCATGAGGTAGCCGCCGATTTTTTTAACCGATCGGTTTTATTCCGTAAATCTAGATCTCTTTTTTAATCGATTTTGTTTTGGTTTTTCTCGGTTCGGTTAAATAGTGGACGTTCGTACGTACGTTCGTTTTAACGAACGTTGTTCATCCATTAGCCGCAGACAGCGAACGTTCGTTCGTTAGCCTGTTCGTCAGTTTTTCTTTTTCCAAGGTTTTCCGCGATTATTTTCGAACACGATTTCTGCCCTGTTTTTCGTTTTAGTTTATCTTTTCTCTTGTTTATCCAAATCAGGTGAAACAAGAGCCTAGATCTTCGTCTCGAAGCCCTCTTTCTGTTTAACCAACTTGAACAAGATTTTGGTACTGTAAAATTTGACTTTAGTCCAGATTAGTAAACGAATCTTGTTTCTTTCGTAGTTTGAGTTTTGTTGCTCCGTTTGATTTGATTATTTTTGCAAACCGGAGTTCTTCGGTTGAACTTTCTGGTTAGATCTTCTTATTTGAGTTTTATCTTTGCATCATTGCTTGATTGCTTATGTATGCTATTGTTTGTTTGCAATAGAACACCCGGAGTGCGAAGCGTGCTACTACGAGTCTTTAGGATTTGTAGATCGTCAGCAAGGCAAGTAACACTTTGATCATACCCCTTTATCACCCAGTTTTTATGCGTTAGTTTCAACCCTCACACATTGCATGCATAGGATCTCTTAACATGTGGGTATAGGAAGTAGATGATGAGGTAGAACCTATTACCTGTTATATTATCAAACCCTTGGGAGTTACTTCTACGTTATGCTTATATTGCTATGCCATGCTCGTAGACGTGGATTGGGTTTGAGTGTATCCATGACATATGTGAGTTGTTAATTAATGGTTCAACTTAAGGTGGCAACTTTAATACACATCTGGGTGGATTGCTTGTGGGAACCTGGAGAATCCAGTGTTGTCCTAGGATATCCTGGAGTACCCGTGTGATCATCGTATGAATCGCCACCCAGGCTCAAAGGGATCATAAGATTATTCATGCTAGAACCTTCCATGTGCAGCCACAAGCCATTATGGGCTCTAGCATAGTTGAGTATGTTGTGTGACCTCTTTCAGTGGTGGGCTAGCAGATGTAGGGGAAAGTAGGTGTAACAGTCCACCCAGAGTAAAGAGTTAATGCTTACGAAAGACTGTGCCTCGGTCATCCATTTCTCAAACACCCTGTAGTGCGAGAAATCTAACGGAGGAGATCGAGTCTTGTGGGGAAAAGTGCGCAAACCTCTGCAGAGTGTATAAACTAATCATGGTTAGCCGTGTGCCCAGTCATGGACATCTTGAGTATCTGGTACTTGAATTATTGATTTGATCTCATCACTCTAAATTAATTTGATGGGTGTTAATGATTACTTTAATTGGGATTGAGTTGGAGGAACCTTCTCAATGTTGTTTCAACTACCATGATAGTTAAATAAAATATATTCCTTTGTTGTAGGGAAAAATTGGCTTTTCACAAAAACATATTAACCATAGAGCATCCACCAGTCATATATGCATATAGTGATAGCATTTATCTGTTCATTACTCTACCGTGTTACATTGCCAGCATATTCCATGTACTGACCCATTTATGGGCTGCAACGTATCATGTTGCAGACTTTTCAGACGACGAGTAAGACATCACAAGTCGTTTGTCATGCACTCAAGTATGGTGTTGGAGTTGATGGACTCACTTTATCCTCCAAGCCTTCCGTTGTTATCTTATTTAGATGGCCTTAAGCCATATTTATTGTAATAAGTTCTCTTCGGGGACTATCGATGTAATAAGTGTGTGATTGCTACTCTATTATAAATCCTTCGAGTACTATGTGTGTCAGCATTACCGATCCAGGGATGGCACTGAAGCACAGAGACTTGACCATCTGAGGGCGGGTCGCTACAAGATGTTATCAGAGCACATGGTGAATGTAGGACACGACCACTAAGATGAGCCATAGGTCACTCTTCTCTACTCATTTCTGACTCCTCCTCACTTTCTACTCTTTAGGATGGCGGACTCAAGGAAAAAGTTTGCACAACCAGATGAAGACACACCTTTTGGACGACACTTGAAGGAAGTCACTAGGTACCTGAACATCGGAATACCAAGCTTCACCGAGACCTACACCGCCACTTTACCAGAAGAGGAGCGCTGGATGATTCGAGTTCAAGTTCCAGGAAGGACATTTGCGCCAGTCACTAAATCCATAGAGTTTTCCTTTGATGCACCAACCTGGAGTCTAGGCAAGAGTATGGCAGCCCACATCGCTATAGGCCGTATTGGAGAAGTCTACAAACATGAGCTTAAGGACACTATCTACCAGATACATGGGCGCCAGGATGAGCAATGGGAGATGATCAGTACCAGGAAGGACAGGTCTATTGCAGCATTCATCCAAGAGTTAAACCATCACATACGTCGCCAGGAGAACCAGATGTGCGCAAGCATGATAGATTTGAAGAAGGCAATGACCAGGATCACAGAGCTAGAAGATGAGCTTAAGTCGACACGCGATGGATATGAGAAGGAAATGACGATACTAGTGGAGATGAATGACGACCTAACAAGGAAGCTAGGCGTTTTCATGGGAGACCCCGCGCCAGGAGGAGAAGACGACGAACCTAAGGAGATTCGTTCTGAAGACTACATCATCATCGACGACACCGACTCTGACCCCGATGATAGTGATGATGATTATGAAGACGAAGCTGGAGCAGATATCATGGAGTCTTCCATCGATCAAAATTTCTAGTAGACCACCATGTGATCAGTAGTATTTTCCCCCATGTATATAGTATAGTCTGAGCACTGTAACGATAGTTAGATTGATTGTATGCCCTTGCTGGATTGATTGAGTGTTATGCTATGATTCTGTTTGTCTCATGTGCACATGGGTAGTGCTTTCTCACTAGACCTCATTCTATTCTAATCTCTTCCCTCTAAACCCATCAGATGCCTCCGAGACGTGATACCGGATTTGTCTTCCCACTGGAGCTCACTCAGTTGATCCAGCAGCAGAATGCCTTGATGCAGTTGTTAGTTCAGAACCAAGGCAACAACAACAACCCACCACCACCACCTCCAGTTGACAACTTAGCCCGTTCTCTGAGGTCGTAGCCACTGGTGTTTTCCAGTAGCACCAAGCAAATAGTTGCTGATGATTGGCTGCGCAGGATTGGAAGAGAGTTGACCACCGCAGGTTGCACAGATGCTGAGAAGGTGCATTTTGCCGCACACCAATTGGATGGACTAGCAGCCTCATGTTGGGAGAATTACACAACCACTTTTCCTATATCCAATGTCACTTGGGAGCAGTTTCAGCAAGCATTCCGCACCGCCCATGTCTCAGCTGGAGCTATGAGCCTGAAGAAGCGTGAGTTTCACAACTTACACCAGGGGAACCGTACAGTGGGGCTGTACGTGGATGAGTTTAGTAAGTTATCTCGCTATGCCCCAGATGATGTGGCCACAGATGCCGCGAAGCAGGAGAAGTTTATGGAAGGGCTAGATGATGAGATGAGTATGCAGTTAATGGTGGCAACATTTAGCAACTACTAGGAGTTGGTAGATAAAGCTCTCATGATCGAAGGGAAGTAGCAGCAGATAGAGAGCCGCAAGAGGAAGTATGGACAAGGGAAGTATAATTCAGGAGCTCAACAGAAGCCTCGTTTTACCCCGAACTCGGGAGGACTTACACATAACCATGGAGGCCACACTAACAATGGAGGAGGTTCTCATAATCATAATGGCCCAAATAATGGGAATGGGAATGGAGTAAGCAGCAGTCAGAATCGCTCCAATCCAGCCACACCCGCCAAGAGGGACCTATGCCACGTTACTTATTTCAAGTGCGGGAAGACTGGACACTATGCCACTCAGTGCCCTGAAGTGAAGAACGGAAATGGTAATGGGAACTCTGGAAAGAAGCCCAATCCATTTAACAAAGGACAAGTGAACCACGTGAACATGGAGAAGGTTGAAGAGCAGCGAGATGCAGTAATTGATAAGTTTTTAGTTAAGTCATTTACTGCAATCGTTCTTTTTGATACTGGCGCATCACATTCATACATATCAAGGGGATTTGTGGATAAGTACAAGTTGCCCACTAAATTTCTTAAGACACCTATGTTAGTAACCTCACCTGGAGCTGAGTATAGGGCAAGCAGTGGATGTTTTCAGATGCCATTAACCATAGGTAGTCATGTTTTTCCATCCAACTTGATAATTCTGGAGTCGCAAGGTTTGGATGTGATTCTAGGCATGGATTGGCTATCGATGTATGGGGGAAACATTGATTGCGCCAGTAAGTCAATTCTACTTACCACCCCGGGGGAAAAAGGATCAAGTATGTATCCAGGCATGCGCCAAGGAGAACCCAAGTAAATTCCCTCTCAGGAGTTGTTCAAGAGGAAGTGCCCGTAGTGAAGGATTATCCAGATGTATTTCCAGAGGAGCTACCAGGCATGCCACCAAATCGAGACATCAAGTTTTTGATAGAGTTGTTGCCAGGCACCGGGCCTATATCGAAGAGACCATACCGGATGCCCGCGAATGATCTGGAGAAGATCAAGAAACAGATTAAGGAGTTATTGGAGAAAGGTTACATTCGACGGAGTTCATCACCTTGGGGAGCCCCAGTGCTCTTGCTTGAAAAGAAGAATGGATCGTTGAGGATGGTTATTGATTATCGTGCGTTGAATGAAGTAACGATCAAGAACAAGTACCCGCTGCCGGTGATTAATGATTTGTTTGACCAACTACAAGGAGCTAAAGTGTTTTTGAAGATCGATCTACAACTAGGATACCACCAGCTGAAGATTCGAGAGAAGGATATAACTAAAACATCTTTTACCACAAGGTACGGGCTTTATGAGTACACGGTTATGTCATTTGGATTGACTAATGCCCCTACCTATTTCATGAGCATGATGAATAAGGTGTTTATGGAGTTCTTGGACAAGTTTGTTGTGGTGTTCATTGATGATATCTTGGTATACTCAAAGGATGAAGAGGAACACAAGGAGCATTTGCGTTTAGTTCTCGAGAAGCTCAGGGAGCATCAGTTGTATGCCAAGGTCAGCAAATGTGAGTTTTGGTTAAAGGAAGTTGGATTTCTTGGATATGTTATATCAGGAGAAGGTATAGTAGTAGACCCTACCAAGGTTCAATCAGTCATTGAGTGGTTGGCACCCACCTCAGTTGGAGAGATCCGCAGTTTTCTTGGACTCGCGGGATACTATCGGAGATTCATTGAGAATTTTTCTAAGATTGCAAAGCCTATGATGACATTGTTGAAGAAGGACACCAAGTTCCATTGGACTGAAGAATGTGAAGCAAGTTTCCAGGAGTTGAAGAAACGTCTGACTACGGCCCCAGTGCAGATTCTTCCAGATATACGTAAGGATTTTCAAGTGTATTGCGGCGCCTCTCGCTTAGGACTTGGAAGTGTACTTATGCAAGACGGAAGAGTTGTTTCGCTTAGGAGAAGATGGCTAAAGGCTAAGCCAAAGCTTTTCGTGAGGATGACCACGACACCTTGTGGTTTGAGGACCATATATTTGTGCCCAACAATGCCGAGATCAGGAAGTTGATACTTCAGGAAGCTCATGACTCGCCATACTCGATACACCCCAGAAACACCAAGATGTATCTTGATTTGAAGGAGCGTTTCTGGTGGACTGGAATGAAGAAGGATATTGCCGAGTATGTTGTTGTATGTGATGTAAGTCAGAGAGTGAAGGTAGAACATCAAAAGCCAGCAGGATTACTGCAGCCTATGCTGATACCCGAATGGAAGTGGGATAAGCTTGGCATGGATTTCATCACCGGATTACACAGGACCTGATCAGGATATGATTCTATAGGGGTAGTAGTTGATCGCTTGACCAAAGTAGCTCACTTTATCCCAGTGAAAACCACCTATACAAGTGCGAAGTTGGCCAAGATATAGATGACCAGGATCGTATGTCTGCACGGAGTTCCAAGGACCATCGTATCAGATAGAGGAACACAATTTACTTCAAAGTTTTGGCATCAGTTGCACCAGACTTTGGGAACCGGATTAGAATTCAGTACAACTTTTCACACGCAGAAAGATGGATAGACTGAGAGAGTCAATCAGATTCTGGAGGACATGTTGAGAGCTTGTGCGCTAGATTATGGATCTAGTTGGGATGACAACTTGCCCTGCGCGGAGTTCTCATACAACAACAACTATCATGCCAGTTTGAAGATGGCACCGTTTGAAGCCCTGTATGGAAGGAGGTGCAGAACACCGTTGATGTGGGATGAAGTTGGAGACCATCAGTTGTTTGGACCGGATTTGTTTAAAGAGTCAGAAGAGAAGGTTAAGCTGATTTGAGATAGACTGAAGGTACCTCAGTCCAGGCAGAAGAGTTATGCAGATTCAAAACGCAAGGAGGTAGTCTATGAAATCGGAGACAGAGCATATTTGCGAGTGTCGCCTCTGCGAGGAGTTAAGCATTTTGGAGTTAAGGGAAAGTTAGCCCCGAGATTTGTAGGACCATACCGAGTTTTGGAACGCATGGGAGAGATTGCCTACAAGTTGGAGTTACCCGAAGGACTGTCAGGAGTTTATGATGTATTTCACAATTGCCAGTTGAAGAAGTGTCATGCGGAGATGGCCGATATTCCTGAGAGATACGGTGCCCCTGGAAGCAATTTAATTGGACAGTGATTTGACATATGAGGAGAAACCTGTCAAAATTCTCGAGTTTGCCAGCCGAGTTACTCGCAGCAAGGTTATCAAGTTTTGCAAAGTTCAGTGGAGCCACCATACCAAGGATGAAGCCACCTGGGAACGAGAGGATGATCTACGGAAAGACCACCCACACCTATTTTCTAGTCAACCCGAATCTCAAGGGCGAGATTCATCTTAAGGGGTTAGGTTTGTAACATCCCAAATTTTCAATTTGGAATGTTATACATAGGTCATTCATGCATATCATATTTTATTGCATTTTCGTGTTGCGATCCTCAAAATTCTAAGCAACTCAAGGACCCACGGAGAGAGTTGGGGATTACACTATTTTCATATTTGAATTTTCTCAAATATCGAAACAAGGATAATTGTGGTTTTAATAAATTTTCTCTATGAAAATATTTCATATTAAAATTATATGAGAGGAGATAATATGACTTCTCCGAAATAAATGAAATGTTGGAGGAAAAATATTAAAATCAATTTATATATTTTATTTGGATTTTATTGCAATTTTATTCGAATTAGGAAAAATGCGTGTTTTCCAAAATTGCATTAGAGGCCCAAATAAATGTTCACTTTGTCCGCTATATTTTTAGAGGACGGGGAAAATTTATTTCGGGATTTTTAGAGTCTTAGTATTTCTTTTAATCGTTTTTCTACACGTCGGAATATTTTTTGTAAGTTCTAACCGACTCCGGGCCGTAACCAGCCAGGACTCCCTAGGCCGGCCCCTTTATAAGTCGTGCCCCGCAACCTTGCACCCCACCGGAACCCAGCCATCGCCCCGCGCCCCAAACCCTAACCCTACGCCGCCGCGGCCCGCGCCAGCAGCCGCCGCCGCCCCGCTGCCAGAATACGCCGCCACCGCCGTCCCGATCCATGAGGTAGCCGCCGGTTTTTTTATCCGATCGGTTTTATTCCGTAAATCTAGATCTCATTTTTTTGAATCGATTTTGTTTCGGTTTTTCTTGGTTCGGTTAAATAGCGGAGGTTCGTCCATACATTCGTTTTAACGAACGCTATTCATCCGTTAGCCGCAGACAGCGAACGTTCGTCTGTTAGCATGTTCGTCACTTTTTTCTTTTTCCAAGGTTTTCCGCGATTATTTTCGATCGTGATATCTGCCCTGTTTTTCGTTTTAGTATATCTTTTCGCTCGTTATCCAAATCAGGTGAAACAAGCTCCTAGATCTTCGTCTCGAAGCCCTATTTCTGTTTAACCAACTTGACCAAGATTTTGGTACTGTAAAATTTTGACTTTAGTCCAGATTAGTAAACGGATCTTGTTTCTTTCGTAGTTTGAGTTTCGTTGCTCCGTTTGATTTGATTCTTTTTGCAAACCGGAGTTCTTCAGTTGAACTTTTTGGTTAGATCTTCTTATTTGAGTTTTATCCGTGCATCATTGCTTGATTGCTTATGTATGCTATTGTTTGTTGGTGATAGAACACCCGAAGTGCGAATCATGCTACTACGAGTCTTTAGGATTTGCAGATCGTCACCAAGGCAAGTAAAACTTTGATCATACCCCTTTATCACCTAGTTTTTATGCATTAGTTTCAACCCTCACACATTGCATGAGTAGGATCTCTTAACATGTGGGTCTGGGAAGTAGATGATGAGGGAGAACCTATTACCTGCTTTATTATCAAACCTTTGGGAGTTACTTCTATGTCATGCTTATATTGCTATGCTATGCTCGTAGACATGGATTGGGTTTGAGTGTATCCATGACAGATGTGAGTTGTTAATTAATGGTTCAACTTAAGGTGGCAACTTTAATACACATCTAGGTGGATTGCCCGTGGGCACCTGGAGAATCCAGTGTTGTCCTAGGATATCCCGGAGTACCCGTGTGATCATCCTACGGTCCGCCACCCAGGCTCAAAGGGATCATAAGATTATTCATGCTAGAAACTTCCGTGTGGAGCCACAAGCCATTATGGGCTCTGGCATAGTTGAGTATGTTGTGTGACTTCTTTCACTGGTGGGCTAGCAGATGTAGGGGAAAGTAGGTGTAACGGTCCACCTAGAGTAAAGATTTAATGCTTTTGAAAGACTGTGTCTCGGTCATCCGTTTCTCAAACACCCTGTAGTGCGAGAAATCCAACGGAGGAGATCGAGTCTTGTGGGGAAAAGTGTGCAAACCTCTGCAGAGTGTGTAAACTAATCATGGTTAGCCGTGTCCCCGGTTATGGACATCTTTTGTATGTGGTACTTGAATTATTGATTTGATCTCATCACTCTAAATTAATTTGACAGGTGTTAATGACTACTTTAATTGGGATTGAGTCGGAGGAACCTTCTCAATGTTGTTTCAACTACCATGATAGTTAAATAAAATATATTCCTTTGTTGTAGGGAAAAATTGTCTTTTCACAAAAACATATTAACCATAGAGCCTCCACCAGCCATATATGCATATAGTGATAGCATTTATCTGTTCATTACTCTACTATGTTACATTGCCAACATATTCCATGTGCTGACCCGTTTTCGGGCTGCAACGTATCATGTTGCAGACTTTTCAGACAACGAGTAAGACGTCGTAGGTCATTTTTCATGCACTCAGCTATGCCGTTGGAGTTGATGGACTCACTTTATCTTCCAGGCCTTCCACTGTTATCTTATTTAGATGGCCTTAAGCCATATTTATTGTAATAAGTTCTCTTCGGAGACTATCGATGTAATACGTGTGTGATTGCTACTCTGTTATAAATCCTTCGAGTACTGTGTGTGTCAGCATTACCGATCCAGGGATGACACTGAAGCACAGAGACTTGACCGTCTGAGGTCGGGTCGCTACACTAAGCCAACCCGACTATAATCATAACATGTATCATGTATCATGTATATAATATATCCGTGATCATTGTCGCGAGGGGATCATGGCCCGATAGTATAGCATGACACATATAGAATACTAGCATGGGTATACTAAGCACATAGGGTAAAAGGTAAAGTATCAATAGTAGCAAGGACAAGCTATGCAACAGTATAGGATCAACCGATAAAGCAGTAATAATAACACTACACTAATGCAAGCAGTAGATGGAAAGAATAGGTGATATCGGTATGATCAAGGGGTTTTTCTTGCTTGGAAGCTCTGCCGGGAAAGACGGGTCATCAATGACGTGGTCGTACTCAGGGTCACCGGCAATCTCGGGGTCTACCGAAAGAATATATTAGAGGGGGAATGACAAAAATAACAAGTGTACAAGTGCAACATAGATGCATGTCATGGCAATATATTTTGATGATATGCTCTAATGCATCACTAATCGTTTTAAAAGAAGAGGGAAATAACTGGTAACATTTTCCAAGCTCCAAGTATTTTTCGGCACATACGTCGACAACATATTCAGATTCTTCATAGTTTTCTGATAAACTTTCATATATAAATTATTTTCATCGGAGTTACGATTTATTTTCTATGAATTCCCAAAGTTTAAATGTTTTTCTGAAATTATTATTAATTTGAAATTAATAGAAAAATGCTAGGTGCATAGAGTGAAGTGTACACAGCAAGGGGCTATGTGGCTGATAGGTGGGGCCAGTGTGCTGACTCAGCCCAGTCAACAGTCAACTATTGACTGGTAAAAATGAGCAGTGGGGCGCAACAACCATTTACTCATATTTAAGAGACTTTTATTAAAATGGTTTAGTTAGTGGTAGGACCTGCCTGTAATAGACTCATACATATTTTAAAGGGTTGTTTAGTCAGTTAATTGGTATGGGGCCCATTGGTTAGTGGCTATTTAAGAATCTAAAGTTGACTCTAATTATCTAAGGCTAATTAACCCGTGGGGGCCCACATGGCATATTGCCAACACTAACTAAACTAAAAATTAAACTTAATAGGGGGTTGGCCTAATCAATAGGGAATGGCCTAGCGGTAGAGGAACATCCTAGCCAGCAAGGGCGGGCGTGCACACGCATGAGCACAGCAGTGGTCGGCCACAGCCGAGCACGGCCAGGGCACGAGAGGCTATAGTGCGGCGCTCGCGGGACTGGGCGGTAGCATGCGGGAGCGGCTGGGTGCTTGGGCACAGTGAGGAGCAGGAGAGCGCGCACATACACATGAGCTCAGGGGAGTTCTGGCCATGGTGAGTAGTGGCGAAAAAGGCATGGATCAAAGCCGAGGTCGAGGGGAATCGGAAGAGAAACTCACCTCCGAGCTTTCAGATGGGGTTAGGGAGCATGGGGTGGCAAGAAGAGGAGCAGGCGATGGCAAGGCTACACGGTGCTACTTGTGAGCTGCGTTGGGATTTCCCCGAAGAGGAAAGGATGATGTAGTATAGTATAGGTATGTATTTCACTGAGTTAAGTGTTGGGGAACGCAATAATTTCAAAAAAAAAATCCTACGCACACGCAAGATCATGGTGATGCATAGCAATGGGAGGGGAGAGTATTGTCTACGTACACTTGTAGACCGTAAGCGAAAGCGTTATGACAACGTGGTTCACGTACTCGTACGTCTTCACGATCGACCAATCCTAGTATCAAAAGTACGGCACCTCCGCGATCTGCACACGTTCAGCTCGGTGATGTCCCACAAACTCACGATCCAGCAGAGTGTCGAGGGAGAGCTTCGTCAGCACGACGACATGATGATGGTGATGATAATGCTATCGGAACAGGGCTTCGCCTAAGCACCACTACGATATGACCGGGGTGGATTATGGTGGAGGGGGCTGCACACGGCTGGAAACAGTCAACTTGTCTATCCTAGGGTGCCCCCTGCCCCCGTATATAAAGGAGCAAGGGGCGAGGCCGGCCGGCCCTAGTGGCGCTCCAAGGGAGGATGAATCCTCCTCCTAGTAGGAGTAGGATTCCTCCTTTCCTCACTACAAAAAAAGACACATCCGTGACATTTTGGGCCGAAAGAAAAAAAATTCTGTCATACATATGACACTTCTGTGACGATAATTGTGACAAAACCCGGTATCATCATAGATGTGGTGGGCTCCTACTTCTATGACAAAAAATCATGACAGAAAATGGGATTTTCATCCTGGGCGGGCCGGAGACGCAGCTGCATGACATTCTTTGGGCCGTCCATGACGGAAAAAACCGTGCTAGAAGCGAGGGGGAGGAAAATTTCGGGGAGTTCCCTGTTATGGTGGGAGGTCGGGGGCCGAGCGATGCGTGTTTCTCTCGTACACGTACGCGCGTGTGTGCGAGGCGTTGGCTCTAACTGAACCCGAGCGAGGCGTTGGGCTCTAATTGAACCCGAGCGATTGCACTACAGGCTACGCATTACTGAACCCGAGCAATCGATCGATGGATGTTAACTGAACCCGATCGAGTGATTCCTTCGCTACTGCTGCTAACTGAAGCCGATTGATGCTTCCTCTGGGATGAACAATGAGCATTGCGGGGGGGGGGGGGGGGTTGGATGAATAGTGAGCGGTGGCGTTGACTCTGGATGAACAGGACCCCGTCGTGTGGTGGAGGGCTGGATGAACAGTAGACGGTGGAGGGGTGCCCGTGGAGGGGTGGTTGAACAAGACCCCGTGGTATGGAGGGCTGGATGAACAGTAGACGGTGGAGGGGTGGTTCAACAGTAGCCGGTGGAGTAGCTCGCGGTGGAGGCTGGATGAACAGGAGCCCATGGAGGCTGGAGGAGGTCGGCGGTGGAGATCAACAGTATCCCGTGGAGTCCCGTTTTGCGGTACGACACACCCCTCCCGATGAACACGACCCCCGCTTCGACCATAGGAGGTCCGTTTCGTCCGTTTTGCGGAACGCCACACCCCTCCCGATCAACAGGACCCCTGTTTCCACCGTAGGAGGTCTGTTTCCTCCGTTTTGTGGTACGCCACGCCCCTCCCGATCAACAGGACCCCGTTCCGAATGTAGGAGGTCTGTTTCCTCTGTTGTGCGGTACGCCAGGCCTCGTTTCAATCGCTTGTTCCGTCCAAGCCCTCCTGATGAACACGACCACGCATTCTGTTCCGACCCAGACGGTTGGCTCCCATGCATTCCGTTGCCTCCCGATGAACACGAGCATTCCGTTGGCTCCCCATGAACATGACACATTCCGTGGCCTCCCCATGAACACGACGCATTCCGTTGCCTCCCCATGAACACGACGACGACGTTGTTTCTCCGTTCCGACCCAGCCATGTACACGAGCCCTTTTCGTACGTATGCGCGAGTAGGCGTTCGAGACCCTGCCCATATGTACGTATGTGGCCGTATTTTCTTTCTTGCACCCTGGCCGTTGTACGTACGTGTACATGCTACTTGCGCGCCTCTACTACGACACGTACGCGCCTCTACTACGACACGTGCGCGCCTCTACATCGACCAGTATATATGTACGTACACGTTCGCGACCAGAATGACAACTCTATGTACGCTTCGACCAGGTGGGTCCCGACTATCAGACACTTCCTTGCCTACGAAGATGTAGCTGGTGGGTCCCAACAGTCAGGGGGGCGTATCATTTTGTTTTTTTGCCCGGACGCACTTCCTTGCATGCGAAGATGTAGCTGGTGGGTCCCAGCAGTCAGGGGGGCGAATCATTTTTTTCAGACGCACTTCCTTGCGTGCGAAGATGTAGTTGGTGGGTCCCAGGAGTCAGGGGGCGAATCGTTTTTTCGGACACACTTCCTTGCGTGCGAAGATGTAGCTGGTGGGTCCCAGCAGTCAGGGGGAAATGTTTTTTCGCGAAATACGGTGGCCCGTCCGGTGGGTTCCCGCTGTGAGGTGGATGAATAATTATTTTGCACGTAATAAGGAGGCACTTCCTTGCTGCGACCGTGGACCCAGCTGTCAGCCTCTCCACGTACAGTCCATGTCCGATGGAAGCCATTCCTTGACCACGTTGACCATGCCGTGCCGAGAGCACCAGGGCGGTGGACGACGGCGAGGCCTAGGAAGGGGACAACCCAGAGCCGGGGAAGACGCGGAAGTGGATGCCCACGCGTCAAGGAGTATGAGGGTTCACTCATTCGCCTGCGTTGTGAGGCTGCCGTCGCCGCAGAATAACAGGGGGTGTGGGTGCGTAGAGGGATGCCTGGCCAACGGTGGTAGTAGTAGGGGGCGGTGAGGCCTCCGCGGCATCACAGCCGGCCATGGGCGGCAGGAGCAGGCGGCACGACCGGCGCTGCTTTGGGCGGCTGGAGCAAGAAGACCAGAGGTTGAAGAAGCACTACGGCCGTTGGATGGATATCGTACGGTCACTGGAGCTAGAATCATTCATATATTGACTAAAGTTGACAAAGGCCTCCGTCTCAGTCAACTTAGTAGGCCCACAAGTTAGCCTCCCACCAAGGTAGGTCCCAGGTAGCAGGGGGTATTCATTTTTTTGTGCGTAATAAGGAGGCACTTCCGGTGGGTCCGAGCTGACAGCGGGGGGAACGTTTTTCGCGAAATACGATGGCCCGTCCTGTGGGTCCCAGCCGTCCGGGAGAAATGTTTTTTTCGCGAAATACTGGTGGCCCGTCCGGTCGGTCCCTGCTGTCAGGTGGAGGAATAATTATTTTCCACGTAATAAGGAGGCACTTCCTTGCAGCTGCCGTGGACCCAGCTGTCAGCCTCTCCATGTACAGTACTCTTCCGATGGAAGTCGGTCGTTGACCACATTGACCACACTGCTCCGAGAGCACCACGGAGGTGGTGGACGGCGAGGCCTAGGAAGGGGACGACGCGGAGCCGGGGAAGCCGCGGCAGTGGAAGCCCACGCGGAGAGGAGTACGAGGGTTCACCGGTTCGGCTGTGGTGTGAGGCTGTCGTCGCCGCAGAATAACATGGGGTGTGGGTGAGTAGAGGGATGCCCTGGCCAGCGGTGGGAGTAGTAGGGGGAGTTGAGGCCTGCGCGGCAGCACAGCCGGCCACGGGAGGCGGGAGTAGGCGGTCCTGCCGGCGCTGCTTTGGCGGCTGGAGCAAG
The DNA here is from genome assembly GCF_018294505.1 of Triticum aestivum. Taxonomy (NCBI): domain Eukaryota; kingdom Viridiplantae; phylum Streptophyta; class Magnoliopsida; order Poales; family Poaceae; genus Triticum; species Triticum aestivum. The sequence continues at coordinate 335,516,449 of NC_057797.1, forward strand.
AAGATCAGAGATTGAAGAAACACGACGGCCGTTGGATTGACATCCAACGGTTACGTCTGCTAGAATCGTTTGTTGACGTATATAATAACTAAAAAAATCTTGCATACGCGTCAACTAAACAGGCCCACAAGTCAGACCACTCCCTCTTTTTTTAATAATTTATATATAGCTCATGGCAACTTCTTATGCAATTTATTGCAGTCGTTTTTTTGGTTGGCCATGGCCAATTTCGCATATTTCTGTGGGTTCCAAACTATTTTTAATACCGACATGTCGAGCCAGATTTAAAGTACTTTGAAGATATATTTAAATTAGGTTAGTGCCCACTGGAATAGGAATCTGAAAATGTGAAAAAATTCAGAAATTATAAAGTAATTGCCAATTTGTCATCTGTTTTTACATTTACAACCCATTTCATATTACTTTCAAGATTTTCAGGCGTCTTGAAAGAGTTGGAGCCCATCAGGGTGTAGAAAAATAAGTAGGCCTGGATTGGGTATTCTTCAGAAAAAATAAACTGGGCTCATTTTCACAAAGAAAAAATAGCTGGGCTGGTCACATGGTGAACATAAAATATAAGCCTGGGCTAGACAGGCCACAACCCAGTTCAAACCCTACTGCGTCTCAACAATACCAAACAAAAAAATATTGCTCGAGTAGCTATGTCCCAGGTGTCAGCCGATCTTGTGCTGTTCTCTTGTCTATTGACTATATACGCTCACAATGTCGTGGGTCCCAAATGTCAGGAAAACACTAGGAGGAAGCATTTTATTTTTCCATACACTGACGTGGTGGGCCCCTACTGTCATCCTCTCCACGTACTTCTGTCGATTCCTGTTGTTTGTTGACCATGTTGACAATGCGAGAGGGTGGCGCTGCGGCGAGCGCACCAAAGCGCCCGGAGGACATCAATGTTAATGATTTTGGAGACGGTGGGGCGGCGATGCGTGCGCTGAGGCACAGCCAGCCGTGGGAGGCGGAAGCAGGCGGCCCCGCCTGCACTGGTTTGGTTTTGGCGGCTGGGGGAAGACAGGACTGAATAAACCCGACAGACTGTAAAAGCAGCAGGAGTACTTAACAACCTTAACTGAAACCAGCAGGGGAACTTAACAACCAAAGCTGAAAGCAGTATGAGTACTTATATAGGTTCAACCGTACAAAGCATGCCTCGAACAGTGCTACTTTGCCTACAGTTAACCAAGGGTGAGGCCGCCAAGCCCCAGGACAAGGCCCAGGCGCCACCCCGCGCATCCACAACCTTCTGAAAGCGGCTTCATCTCGCAACATGGTGAATAAATAGGATATTCGCTTTAGAGCCATGGAAAAGCATGAACATAATCTTCTGTCCTATTCTCCAAGATGGACGGACCTTCATTATTTGAGACCACCCATGAATAAGTATCTTTTCACCTCCAAGGGGAATTGAGTAGGTCGACATAAACATCATGTTGTGACCAAGCGCAAGTCTGACCCGACCATGGTCAGGCATCTGTATAGGAACAATAGAACTCGGCAGTTCCTGTTTCAAGAAGATCACAGCTGTAAAACTGTGTATAAGCAATAGTTTATGAACAACATATATAACAGAAAACAGCTCGTACCATAAGTTTCTCGACACAGTTGGACCTGTTCAACGAGTGCAGCAGTGGCACACATATCCCACGTGGCCTTCCACCATTGAAACGCCCCACAAGGACCTCAAGACGATCAATAAAGTGTAGGAACTTGTGGATGTCGATCCAGTCAACTTCAGTGCCATTAGTAACAGCCGAGTTATTACAGAGTAACAAACGAGCAGACTGCTTAACTCTGAAAAAACCTACACGTGCCACCAATTATAAGAAAATATTAGTTAGAAGTAGCATCTTCGTGAGAGATTCGTTGCTACTTCTAAAGTTAAATTGTGATTAGTTAGACAGAATAGGTGGATTAAGAAGTAATTGAGGCAACAAGCATGAACCAGATACAAAACTAACATGGATGAACAATTGGAACGACGTCGGGGTGGAAGATCGCAGTGAAGATGAGACCAGGTTCTGCTATTTCCATCAACACTCGTGCGCCAACTTTCAGTCCGTAACACTTGAGAAAGTTTATCCAAGTTCGGCCATAAAAAAAGCAGTGATCTTCTTGGTTCATGAACCAAACTCGGAACTTATATCCATGGCTTGTCTTCACTGTGACCATTAAACTAGTGTATTCAGTTATGGCAAGGCCTAGCATCTTGAGTACATGTGTTCTGGCAGAGCAAATAATACACTGTAGGAAAAATAATATGAGAACACAACATGTTCAAAAAAACCCCACCCTCCCGGATAGAAAAGAGGATTCTAGGAACATATTGTGCATGTTTCAAAATGCTGTGTTAGGATGAGAAGGAACAAGTGTGGTGTCTCGCCGAGGGTGTAGAAACCTATAGGGTACTCGCACTTTGGGCACTTCAAATGAAACACACTAGATTCAGTAGGAAGAAAAATGCATCAACGACTGCCATCCTAGGATTACCTGCGACCAAGGGACTTGGATTTATCGGGGATGGATGAAGAATTCGTACCTGGTTCTCCATGAGAAAACCCTATGCAATCGCCGAGAGGGGTTTTTCTCTAAACAAGCAGACGAGGGAGAAGGGGATTCAGGCCCAGTGAAATATTGTCGCTTTGTCCGTCCAGCTTACTGGTAAAGCTGGAAAGGGGGGGTTGTGATTTGACAGCTCATTGGGCATTACTGCGGCGCTACGACCGGGGTGTGTCTATCGTGAAGCTGTGCACTCTAATTTGTGCATATGGCACGTGGACCCCGTTGCCGTTTGCCCCACATATCAGCGAAAGGAAGAAGAAAGACAGGAGTAACTAGTTACACATAAATATATTTTTGGACAGAGAGATACTCCCTCTGTAAAGAAATATACAAATCTTTTATATCACAGGCTCACCTTGCCAAGAAATGTAATCCCTCTGCAACGCACGAACATTATTGGGGTTCAACTTTTTTTATGGGGGTTCAGCTGAGAATATAATACTCAGATAGGCTCACGGTTCTAGACTTTGGGCCGCAGGCCGACCCTGCATGTTTGGCGGACCATGTGTTCTACCTCAGCGCTTTTCATACTGCAAGCGATCGGTACGGCGCTGGTTTTAGATGCTGCCGCAAGGCGAATACACAAATTGAATAAAGCACGACAACTGTTGGAATGAAATCGAAGGACAGTTCCTAACTAGCAATTAGAGTTGCAATTCTATCAACGATATACCATGTGATAAATAATACTACCGTACTACTTATGCACACAGGACACTTGTTTCACCATGCCAGATTATTACATAAAAATCTCTCGGAGGATAGATCAGTTCGGCAGTTGCGTGCTGCTACTGAAGAATTTCAAAGTTGATTTGGACCAGCTCTCTTTGCTAAGAAAGTTCGATTTTGACATCATCCCCTACCGCAAGATAGGATTTAGATTTGAACCTTGACCATCCTTTAGCATCAATCATCATGCGACCATACTTTGTACTTATGGTATATTGAGCAGGTTCATTCACACCAAGGCTGCGCATGGTAAGAGAAACTTGGCCACGGTCGCCCGGATTGTTGAACGACTCCCTCGTTGCTCTAGGAATTCTCTGTTTGCAAACAAGAAGACATACCAAAACAGTTAGATCAACATAGTGAATCATGTGAAACAACATGGAAAGAAAAAAGAACGAAGAACTTGGGCGGCCAATGCTTACCAAGAAGGTGGACATGTTGGTTTTTGTAAGGACTTTGGTATATGAAGTGCGAACTGCAGCCCAGTCTGTTGCCGGTGCAACTGCACGGGCCGGAGCAGATGCAAGTGCAAGTGTTGGTGCAGGTGCCGAAGCCGCTGCTGCTGCCATTGATGGTGCTCCTTGTAGAGCTAGTGCCGGTGTCGGAGCAGGTGCTGGTGTCGATGCCCGATCCTCCGGTAGACAAGACTGATCCGCTGATGTGGTCGGTGCCCAATCCTCAGCTGGATCAGACTGAGCTACTACCACTATCAGTGCTAGAGCAACTGTCGGTGCTCGATCTGTGTGAGATAGCGGCGATCGTGTCTGGTCTGCTATGATCAAATTTCTAACTTGACTAGGATCCGTGACCGTGATCCAATTTTTTCTTCATTTCTTTTAAACGCGAGAAGGACTAATTGTGGCATTTTTGTTAAACCAAACTGCAGTTCATCATAGGGATTCAGCTTGTACTCAGACAATAGACTGACCCAATTTTTTCCAGTAATATAAGTGATGGACAGTGCCTTCGTTATTGACACGACATAAGAAGTGAAACCTGCAAAAATAGCCATCGTAGAGCAAACCAAACGGTTTATTCTGTGATGAATGTCACATGGCAAAACCTGCATCATAAAATTGCAAGAAAAGAAAGAAAACAGGACATTAAATCAATAAGATTTAGACAGTAAATCAATAGGATTTATTTGACGTGACACGAGTGAATCCTTACCAGGAAATCACTATGTTGAAGTACTAAACAGAAGATTGATTGTCTAACTACGCGTGGCATGTAGGGGCCCCGCCTACTCCCACAAGCAGGACAGTCCAAAGGCCGTGACAAATCGTATGGACCGAACATCCATGGGACTGGAAATCCTGGTGGGTGCGATTAACTCTACAATGCATACAGATATTGGAGTGTAACCATAATTGATAAACCGTCCTCACAAAAAATATGATCTGGATACTTCAAAATATACAGACTGAATTGAGTGGATAGGCATTAACATAGACCGTTCTCAGGACTGACCACACACCAAAAGCGGCAGTACTAATAAACAATACAGGGTTCACAGACACAAATCCAGTACTGAACAATAGTACTTACTATAGACAAGCAAAGTTGCACTAACTAAACTCTGCAGATTATTTCTTGCCACTGACCTACGGGATGAACCCCGCATAACTGACTAGGCCATGGACTTCGTGTGAGATGTCTACATGCACCATCACCATCTTGTCAACCTTGGAGAACCTAACAGAGTGGTCTTTCCACTCATAAACATGATGATGAGGACATGCCGCATCAGATTTGTTGGGAAGCTTTACAAGAACAACAACATTCGTAATCGAAGGCACAACCAGGAAATTGTTGTGGTCAAGTACAGCCTCGAGAACACGCCTGACAATAATGCTACAGGAAAACACTAGTTCAGGACACGTGGCGACAAGGACACAACAACTGGATAGTTCAGCAGTAGAACTCATCATCAGGTCTTCCAGTTCACACGGCATGACTTTGAGAACTTCATCTCCACCATGGACATGGTTCTAATTCAAACAGAAACCATATTTTATTACTACCTCCGTTCAGAAATATAAGATGATTTTCGATATTATACTCCATATATGACTACATATACGCACAGAAATGAGTGAACGAAGACACTAGAACATGTCTTCAAAGGCATGAGAGCAGAGGGATTACATGCAATATCCATAACACAAGTTACTGAGGCAAATATACCCTCTTAAAAGGTAGCATTGATGTTCATAAAGTACTCCATCCGTCCCAAAATTCTTCTCTTAGATTTGTCTAGATACGGATGTATCAAGTCACATTTTAGTATTAGATACATCCATATCTAGACAAATCTAAGACAAAAAATTTGGGACAGAGGGAGTAGTTGAAAGTAATCTATAAGAAATCAGTGTCAACCTCTCGCATGTTTTGGTCAAAAGAGGAATTTAGAACCGTCATTCGGCACACTAAAATCACATGCAAGATCACCCAGAAAGTTGTACTACTAGTACTAGTACTGTGTGTTAGATGAAAAAACACGATCAAGATCGAGAAAAAGATCGTCAACAAGCGACATTACCTGGACTTGCTTAATGAGGGATCCCGGAGAGGGGGGATTGGACAGGGTGATGGCTTTGAGCTTGTCTGCGGTAGTCTCGGCGGGGTGCTTGCACTTCTTCGTACCATGAGCCTCGACGGTTTTGGCTAGAGCCATAGACATCACGTTGGCCGGTGCTTCGGCGTCCATCCAAGAGAGGAAGCTGAGAGAGAAGAGTGAAAGGAGGAACGAGATGAGGGAGAAGCGAAGTGAGTGGGGGTTTTCTTCAAGAGAGGAAGTTGAGAGAGAAGAGTGAAATGATGGTTGCTTCGTCCGTCCAACTTACTGTTGGAAAGGAGGGGGTTTTGTGATTTGACGGCTCATTGGGCATTACTGCGGCGGTTCGATTAGGGTACTCTACCCTCACTCTACTACGGAGTAATTTAGTGCATGGCTGGTGGACCCAGGTGTTGGCTGTCCCACACGTCGGTGAAAGTGAGTAATTTAGTGCATGGCTGGAGTAGGATCCGCACGGTAGAGCGTGTCCACCGTTTTTCTGAAGAAAAAAATGATTATAGCAAGCGTTTCCACTCTTATGACGGAGGAGTGCGAAACGCGGCAGCCACTTGAACATACACAGTGCTCCTACTACTAGGCATGTGCAGTGGTTCATACGTCAGTACTACACAATCTTTTTGCTAGTGTAGTAAGATATGACGATAACAAATGATGTTGTGCGCATGTCAACTACTCCTATATGTAACATAGTACCGCTTTTTCGACTGTCCGGTCGAGAATGAACGGTGAGATCAATGTTAATAGAACTAGGTCCACAGCGCACGGAGAGTACAGTGCTACAGTACTCCACGAAACATGAACCATATGAAGCACGAATAGTTTTAGGCAGGGTGTATGAAGGGTGCACGGGATGGGAGCAAAAGTTCCCTTCTCGACCCACTTTTGGGTGTTTGGCAGAGTGCATGAAGGGTGCATGAGTCCACACTAGTAGGTTGACAAAAATACACGAAGAGGAAACAACTATATTGAGATGAGAATGCAACCAAACACACCCACACGCTTTGTGCCACAGTGACTGATCTGCACCGTCTGAGTTTGATCCAACGGTCATGTCGCGCCGAGACATGGACATGCCCATGCAGAGGGCGCCTAAACACCACCGAAGTCCCTCTGCTTCTCGAGGAGCATGACATTGGTGATGCAGGGTGCAACCGCCCGCATAGCCCGCTCCCGGTCAACGGGAGCCAGCTCGTCAAAGACGGCGTCCAATGGCACGAATGGATTCCGGTGACGGAGCCCTGAAAGGATTCGCCCGGCAACGGTGACGGCAGCCCGCAACCCCTCCATGTCCAACTCAGCCCCCACCATCGCGCGGAGACGGCTCAGCTCCTCGGAGATATAGGTGAAGAAGGAGACCAGGTCAGGAAGCCGCAGCTCGTTGAAGTCGACCGGGTGGTCGAACGGGCTTAGCCCGACGGCCGACATCATCGCGCTGGCACAACGGTAGGCATCACGCAGCCGCAACACGTGCGTGGCAACTTGGTTCACCAAGTGGCTGAGGCGATCCTGGACCTCGTCACGATTGGCCCGCTCGCACTCCAACCGGCTCCCCTAACGGCCTATCATATCTCCCGCTTTCTGCAGCAACACCGCCGACGCCTCGAGCATCTTTGTGGTGGACGCCTGCCACTTTTGAAGCTCTGTGAACTCCCGCACATAACGGAGGAGCATGGCACTCCTCTCCTCCTTGAGCTCACGGAGCTCCACGTCCTTGGCCCTGAGCTCCGTATCCTTGGCATGGAGCTCCTGTGTCAGGAGCCTCACCTCGGACTCCGTGATCTGCTGCGCCGCCATGGCACCATGTAGAAGCAATGGGGAGAGGAAGCAAAGGGGGCGAAACGGCTGAAAGGCAATGCAATCTACGGGAAGGCGAATGGAGTGGGGAATCTTTTGGTTTTCACCACGGTAAAACACCAATAGACGACTTCTCACATCAGGGAGCAGTGGGTTTTTACAGGCGGAGTCATTGTGACTAATTGCTGTCGCGCCTGCTCCCGTCAATCAAAAAAATAAAAATCCTGCCGCGCCTGCTCCCATCAATCAAAAAAATTAAAAATCCTACCGCACCCAAACACCAGAGCAACGCCGCGGTGGATATTTAAATTTACCTGCCGGCAAGTAGATAAAAAAAGGTGTGAAAAAACAAATGTGGCGGCGGCCTAGCTAATCGTTCGAACTAGCCCAACTAGCTAGCCACCGTGCTTCACTGATGTACTTGGCGGGAAAGGTGGTCTTTCGTGATTTGACGACTCATTTACTTGCTTCGGCGCTACGACCGAGGAGGACCCAGAAAATGCGCGGTAGGGCATCCCACGTCAGGAAGAATATAAGCGTGCACCACCCGGGAGGACCCCGAAACCGCGCGGTAGGGTGTGCCACGTCTCGGCACGGAGGAAAAATGTGCGTGTAAAAATATATTGTATTAGACGTAGTACCTATGGTTCAACCTCGGGACCTAGCCAGTCGGTCGAAACACCCCACTAGCCACACAGCTTCATCATGCAAATGTGGCACGGAGGATAGATGTGTTTAGCTCCGTCTCGACCAGCCACAACGTCTCTTGTTCTAAGAGATTCTTCTATTTTCCAAGATTTTTTTTAGTTGTAATAACACCATGGCAAGCTAGCGCCGCTCTTCGTGTGTGCCCGTGCAAAGGTTAGATGATGGAGAGAAGAGAGATTGAGATCGCACACCTGGGACCCAACAGTAAGTGAGACAACGGTCATGCACGTGTTGACGAGGCACTCCCTCTACTCTACTCAACACAAGTACTGTATAAAATCAAGTTATGGGACAAAGACAACAACCGTTCGTTTTTTCAGGCTATCGACTTACGCTTTGTACTCTAGGTTGCTAGTTCGAATCTCGTCTTTCAGATTTGTTAGTTTTAGGTCCAAATTTGATTAATGACAAGTGGACCCCCGTGTGTTGTTCCGATATTTCAGTGTAGGATGGCTTTTTTGAACAAACACTTTGCGCGGTTAGACAAGTAATGGCATGAGTTACACGTATTTTGCAAGTTTACGAATAAAAATGACAGCGGCATAGAATATCACATCCACCCCGCAGCTTAGATACTATGGTGATACGAGTTTTTACACCGTTGGAAGTGTGATCCAATGGCTTGGGAGTAGTCTTTGTAATTATGCGCAATTTCCAAACTCTCCAAAGTTTTTTTTTTGCAAATAAAACATTTAGGCCTCGTGTGTGCTGCTGCATCTTCAATCCAACGGCTCCCCGGTGCTCATATTAGGTGCTCCCCGTAGCTTAATTACCCGCTATGATGATATGAGCATCTAGGTCATATGATCAGTGATCAGATGGCACAAGCATAGTACTTGTACTTTCTGCGCATTTCCCAAACTCTATCAGCCGTATATTGCAAAAACATTCAAACCACCTACTGTGGGCCATTAGATCTCAGTGAACTCGTATCACCATAGAATCTCCGGTGCGGGAACACCTCATACTCTCCTGTGCGAGAAAACATGAGGTGCTATCGCAACTTGGATGCTACGGTGATACGATCTTGGAGGTCGTTTGATCTAAGATCCAATGGCATCTGAGCAGTCTTTGTGCTTGTAAGTAGTGGCCAAACTCTTTTGGGGCTTTTCTGCAAAAAACCATTCGAACCACCGAGGAGGTGTTGGGTCACAAATCCAACGCCTTCGAAGAGCTTGTATCACCAAAGCATCTAAGGTGTGGTAGCACATGATATTCTTACATACAGGAGAATATGATGTCCTCCTTCATCTTAGATGCTACGGTGATACGAGCTTCGAGGTCGTTGGATATGGGATCAAAGGGCATCGAAGTAGTTTTTGTACAAATTGTGTGCAATTCTCAAACTCATCAAGGTTTCCTGCAAAAATATTAAGACACATCATGTGAGCTGCTATATCTTAGATCTACAAGCTCCAAGCAACTCGTATCGGCATATAGCATCTAAGGTATGGGGGCACAGGATATTCTCCCGGGGAGGAGGGGTGTGGGGTGCACAACCAATCGGTGGTTGTGAGGGTGGGGACAAATATAATCTAAAAAACCCTCAACAGAGCTCCAAAATTTTTATCTAAGGTTGAGGGGTTGACCCCCGACAATCATACCTCCGCCTAAACACAACATTTGCATGTACTGTACTACTAGACTTAATATTCATGTTTCAGTTTCATGTTCATTTTAAATATTGAACTGAGGACCATGGATGTCTTACATTTTACTCCCTTCGTTCCTAAATATTAGTCTTTTTAGAGGCTTCAAATGGACTAGCACATACAGATGTATATAGACATATTTGAGAGTCTAGATTCACTCATTTTGCTCCTTATGTAGTCACTTGTTGAACTCTCTAAAAGACTAATATTTAGGAATAGAAGGAGTATTTTTGACATGCATGGTTTGGAAAAATAGATGCACTATACTTATTGGATTGTTGTTGTGTTCGTGCGTGTGTGTCTGTGTGTGTGTGTGTGGTCATATGCTCGATACATACAAAGTTTTCTCACCTCCATATTGTTCATCTTTTAAATTTGAATTTGCATTGGAAAACTTACTAGGGATACCATGAAATGTGAAATCCATGTTGAGATCACTATATCACAAACTCACTCTAATTCAACAACTCGTCATAAATCAATTACCACGTTGAGATTAGTATTTGCAAGGAAAACACGGGTATTGTAATACACATAGATTCGTTCGGCAATTTAAAAGGTTCCTTTCGTATTCTCGAATGGTAGGACCCAATGGTGTAATAGCCAGACCTTGGCTCATGTTGATCCTAAAAAAACTGGGCTCATGTCCTTCGGTGGCATGTGTGGTACGCACATTAGGCAACCCCAACCAGTCGAGCCTCAGCATTTCAAGTCAAAATATCTGGCGGCCAGAATTCCAGCCCTAGGAAATTCCCCTCATGTCCCCGGTCCATAATGACTACCGATGAACAACAGAGGGATGCTTTAGTAACTAGACAACGTTAAAGCTTCCTAGTATCAAGTACGTGGTGTAATGCCATAAGGTAAATCGGAGTAGAGGTTGGACGGGGGAAATGATTTGCAGAGGATAAGTAATTTTAACTTACCCAGTAAATGGGATCAAGGAGGAAATATGGTCGGGACCGTAACTGCAAGGGATCCAATTTACAATATCGGAAGAATTACCCAGATGATTAAATATCCTTGCAAGAAGCTTTCATGATAAGTCCCACACCGTGTCCGTGGGCATGAACACAAGGTTCAGGGTCGACTCCCACTTCTACAATGCATAACATTTCATTCACTCCTCGTTTTGGAAGAAATTGTAGTGCAGAAGATTTATCTGGCGAAGTACCAGAAGAGTAAGACTCACATCTCTTTTGGGGTCACACGGATTAGGGAAGGCATAGGTTCAACCCATAGGGGTATCTTAGGAACACCTACCACTAACTTCCAGAGCATATAACATCATCCCAATAGCAGAGCATGGTTGACAATAAGCAGAGGATACAATTTACCGAAGGCAATATGTATCAGGGGAAGAGCGCACGAGATTTTGAATATGAAGGACATTGCCGGATAATAATCCAACAAAGGATTCGGTGGTCCTTAATGGATTTGACGTGAGTATCAGTACTCAATCAGAAGGAGGAAAGAGTGCAAAGGCATTGGATTATAGAAACATCTGAATAATTCGTTGCTTGAGTACAAAGGAGTTATGATTTCAAGTCGAAGGATCAGAAGCAGAGGCTCTGATCAAAAGATGAGTAAGTTGAATAGACTTAGAGGTGCACCCGATCAAATCTTGATTGGGAAAGAACCAGCTCATAACCAGAGCGATGTCGGAGCTAGAAAGAAAGTTTCCAAGGATTAATTGATGATTGCGATTATTCGCTCACACGTTGAATCCATAGGAACAGAATGACAACCACAAAGAATTTTAAAGAATATTGCTAAACATATGGAATCAATCCTAATGCAAAGCAGGCAAGGAGAATCAAGAGCAATAGGCTGCCGAGGATTTTTGGAAGATCACATAGTATTTCTAAGTATTTTGGAAAGCATATGAACAACTAGGGATAAACAGGTTCAGTGAATTATCCGTAGTGCAAAAATAAGCCGCAAAGCAGAAGGCATAAAGGATTCTCGAAACAACGGAGAATACATCTTGTAATAATAGGAGCAACTGGATATGAAGGTACAAGAGGCAAGGATATAATTCACGGGGATTAACTATGGTCAGGAACTGCAAGGCAGTGGGCACAGGGTCTCGACAAACATCGAGGAGTATCTACAGAATCTTCTAGCGAAGCAAGCGATCATCGATAATGTCGGGGTTCCCCGGGAGGAAGTGGTTACGAGATCCTAGAGTCAGAGTTAGTAAAAGTTTAACCCGAATAGATGAGAGATCAGAGTCCCAGAGTATAGACGAGGAATAGAAGATCCTAGTACCACCCAATGGCGCCATGGGCCCGTAAGCCACACAGCCAAGTTAGTAAAACGGTTTTCGGTTTCTAGACTCAACTTCGGCCAAGGAGTTGGAAAGGGGGGATCCTATAGGCAGTTGGCTCTGATACCAACTTGTGACGCCCTCGATTCAATCGTACACTAAGCATACACGCAAATGTGTACGATCAATATCAAGGACTCACGGGAAGATACCACAACACAACTCTAGATACAAATTAAAATAATACAAGCTTTATATTACAAGCCAGGGGCCTCGAGGGCTCGAATACATAAGCTCGAATACACCAGAGTCAGCGGAAGCAACAATATCTAAGTACCGACATAAGTTAAACAAGTCTGCCTTAAGAAGGCTAGCACAAAAGCATCTACGATCGAAAAGGCAAGGCCTCCTTCCTGGGAGCCTCCTAACTACTCCAGGTCGCCAACGGCCGTCACGTAGTAGTAGGCATCCTCGGGGTAGTAGTATTCATCAGTGGCGTCGTCTGGCTCCTGGGATCCGTCATCTGGTCGCAACAATCGGGTACGGGGAAAAAGAGGTAGCAAAGCAGCCGTGAGTACTCATCCAAAGTACTCGCAAGACTTACATCAGATCTAAACTAAGTATGCCTGTATCAAAGGAAAAGGGTTGTATCCGTGGACTAAACTGCAGAATGCCAGAATAGAGGAAATGCTTAGTCCCATTGATGACTAGCATCTTCCGGAAACCACCAGCTTGCAGCAATAGAAGAGTACAGATCAACATAATGCAAAGTAGTAGAAGTGTTATCAACCTCGGCCAGAGATCCTTTCTCGACTCCCAGTGAGAAAGCAATCCCAGAGACATAATATCCATTCATCATAACCATGTCTCATGTCCACTCATTTCTCATCACAAGTATCTAGTTCTAGTTGTATCGATCGGGATACAACTCCAAGTGTCCGTTACCGTAGGACAGGCTATCGATAGATGTTTTCTTCCCTGCAGGGGTGCACCAACTTACCCACCACGCTCGATTAACTCCGGCCGGACACACTTTTCCGGGTCATGCCCGGCCTCGGCCAAACAGTACGTCGCAACCCGACCTAGGCTTAATAGAGAGGTCAGCACGCTGGACTAAGCCTATGCCCCCAGGGGTCATGGGCCATCTCCTCGGGAACTCCTGCACGTTGCGTACGCGGCTGGTGAGCAGACCTAGCAACCTCCTTAAAAAAGGCAGGTGCTTACGAGTCCAACCCGGTGCGCGCCGCTCAGTCGCTGACGTCTATTAAGCTTCGGCTGATGTATACGACACAAAACGCCCATACTATGCCCATGTGATGGTTAGTGCTATCAGGCCAAAGGCCCCTCGGATCAAATATCCAAATCGTAGTGGATTAGGAGCACGCGGTAACGAGCAGAGACTCACGATCGATGTGACCCCGTCATCCCATCTCGAGTACTTGTGGCAAGGGCTAAGAATGCCCGGCCACGCCTCGTAATTATCTCACGGACACCCTCCAGGTCAACCCGACTCCACATCACTCGCAATTAAGCTCGCGCGGGTACCCCTCTTGGCCGACCCGTCTTTAGTAACATGGTGCAGTGTACAAGTCATAGCAACCATAGTAACCGTGTGTCTAACACCAAGGGGAAAACCCGAGGAATCACCCCCGGTGAACTCCACTCGATGTTATCATCAAGGTGAACGTAAGAGGATCCACCCTCGAGGTTCACACTTGAGGGGTTGCACGACAGAGCCGTAACGAAAGTGGTTAAGGAGCAAATCACCCTCGATGACCTCGACCATATAGCTACACTACAGAGATCTCATCAGGAGTGATGTAAGAGGTTCCACCCTCGGCACTCGATGGTAACTCTGCAGAGTCATACAACTAGGGGGGTGATGTGCGGTGTCGGGGCCTGGACAACGATCACGTTGATTGAGTCATCGAACATAAAGCGAGGCAACTGGGACAAGGTGGGGTCACTGATGGATCTCTAACCAACCTATACTAAGCAGTTTAGGCTAAGCAGGTAAGGTATGAAAGTAGGTAACAACAACAGGCTATGCATCAGAGTAGGATCATACAGAAAGCAGTAGCAGTTCTAATGCAAGCATGCGAGGGAAAGAAATGGGCGATATCAGAATGCTCAAGGGGGGGTTTGCTTGCCTGGTTGCTCTGGCAAGGAGGGGTCATCGGGGATGTAGTCGTACTCAGTCGCATCAACGTCGGTCTCGGTGTCTATAGGAGAAGAAGAGGGGGGAGAAACAATAAATACGGGGCAAACAAGCATCACAAAATATAACAAGGCAAAACACGGTGGCAGGGGTGACCTAACGCAGTACTAGGCGATACTGGCCAAGGGGGGAAACATCCTGGAAAGTTTTCCCAGAGTTAAGCATTTTCGGACAGATGGAACGGAGGGGGACGGTTGCAGGTTTGCTATGCTAGGGACGTGTGGCGGACAAACGGGTTGCGTATCCTGGTTTGTCTCGTCGTTTTGAGCAACTTTCATGTACAAGGTTTTTCCATGTGAGCTACGGTTTATTTTATATTAATTTTAAAAGATTTAAATCATTTTAGGATTTATTTAAACGTTTTAAACCAGCATTATAAAGAATAGTGTTTGCTGACATCAGCATGATGTCTGCAGTCAACAGAGGTGTTGACTGGGTCAAACTGACGGTGGGTCCCACATGTCATAGGCTGAACACTAACCATTTGTTAACATTTAATTAGCATGTTAATTAGAGTTAATTAGTTAACTAAACATGATTAATTAATTTAATTAATTTAGTTAATTAATTAATTAAATTTTATTTATTTATTTATTTTAAAATCTTTTTTAAAAAAAGGGGGGTTGTGGGCCCGTGTGGTCAGTGGCCCATGGCGCCCGCACCCGAGGCCAACAGAGGCGAGGTCGGGCGCGGTTGGGGCCTCGGCGGCCGACGACTGTGTTCGTGGCAGTAGTGGGGGTTGGCCGACGGCCACGATGGGAAACCGACGGGGATGTATTCAGCAGGGAGCGGGAGGTGAGGCCGGCGAGCGACGGCGGCAGCAGGCCAGCAGGGGGCGATGTGGCGCTGGGACAAAGAGGCGCGGCGAGCCAGAGAACACGGCGGGGCTGGTGAGACGTGGCCGGCGCGGGCGGGAGCAACGCTTGGCGCGGCAGTGTGCGGGGAGCGGCAAGAGGCGACAGCGGCAGGTAGCTGGCGGAGTTGCAACAGGAGCAGCGCGCAGGGGGGGGGTCTCCGACTAGCAGTGGTCGGGCGGAGCAGGGGGAGCGGGCGACTGTCAGGGGGAACGGGCGCGCCAGGACGAGCAGGACGCAGGCGTGGCGCGGTGAGAGCGTCCACGGGCGCGGCGACGGTGGCACGAAGGGGGTGACAGGGGAGGAGGACGAGGTCCTCACCCACGTTGAAGGCGTGTGGGACGGCGAGGCTCGACGGCGACCGTTGATGGGGAGGCGGAGCAGGGCAGGGCAGTCTAACGACGAGTTCGGGGAGGCGACGGCGTCAGGGGCAGGCGCAGGGTCGGGGCGCGTCGTGTGGGAGGCGACGGAGAGGAGGCTGCCGATGAGGTGGTGAGGGGCGACGAGGAGGTGGGCGACGACGACGAGCGCAGGGGCGGGGCCGAGGAGGCGTCCGGCGGGTCTGGTGATGGCACGAGGTGGCGACGACGTCGACAGCGTTGAGCAGGCGTCGGGCCACGATGGAGATGGGACGGGGCTGCGGGGAGGAGGCAGGGAGGGGCGGCGCTCAGCGATTCGGTAGCGGGGTCAGCGCGCGGGGCGACGCGGTCACCAGGGTCGGGGGGCGAGCACCCCCGATCCAGATCGGGTCGTGGGGTGGGGGAGAGGAGCGAGGGATTGTGGGGGGAAGTGGGGGGTGTGGTGGTGGGTCGGGCTAGGGTTCGAGGAGGCGTGGGGGGGGGGGGGTTAAGCGGGGAGAGGTGGGCCGGCCGGGATGGGCATGGCCGACTGGGCCGGCCAGTTGGCTAACTGGGCCGGTTGGCCTGGGGGGGTTCGTTTTCCTTTTTTTTACATTTTTATATTTTGTTTTCAAATTTAGATACTGCTCTATTTAAAATATAAAACTAAAGGAGTTTTGATAGATATGAGACTTGTCACATAAATGAAGCACATTATTTCTAGAAGTCACAAAAAGTTTGAGGACAAAAGGAGTTGTCTAATCATTTTCTGAAATTCAAAAGGCCAATTTTAAAAGCTGCTGGACCACTAAATAATTTCCAGGAGCACTTTCGGAAACCAAAAGAGGTTGGTTCCAACATGACAAATACCTAGGGGATTATTTGCCACACTTTGAACATTTTAGTTTTCAGGTTTGACAAATATGAATTTTTGACTTTAGATGGGATTTGAATTTGAATTGTGATTTGGATCAAGTGAAGATTAGCAACAGTAACAAGATGACATGGCACCATTAATAGGGGATTACTGTAGCATGACACTGGGGGTGTTACATCAGGGAGGCGTGCGAGCAGAGCGCTGTGCAGGCTCACCGGGAGGCGAGCCCTTTGACCAGGCTCCGCCGCCCACCGTCGTCCCAACTTCTCCCACTTTTAATGTCGCCGGCGCCGCAGTTTAAAATCAACCCCGCACTACCCAGGATTGCTACAATCCTCTCTCTTCCTCTCCGATTCTCCTGTCGTCTACCTCCAACTAGCCTGACCTAAACATACGCCATACCGCATCACAATGATCTGCCCTTAGTGTTCCAGTTTCCTGAGGAAGACACCCAGCCGGAGTCTCAAGAACATAAGGCGCTTTGGGACGATCTTGAACTAGCCTTGCGGGAAGATGCCGCGCCTGTCCCCGCTCCCGTTCCGGCTCCCGTCGCCCCGATTGCGCCAGCGCCCATCCACGTGCACCTGCCAGCGCATGCGCCTGCGCGTGCCCTCAGGCGCACGCTCGTGCCGGTGCCCATGCACCTGCCAGCGCATGCGCCTGCGCGTGCCCTGATGCGCACGCCCGTGCCGGTGCCCGTGCACCTGCCAGCGCATGCGCCTGCGCGTGCACTGACGTGCGCGCCTGTGCCGGTGCCCATGCACACGAATGTCTCTGCCGCGCCGTTGACAGCGCCTGTCCCCGCGCGGGTGCTAGTGCCCCCCTCAGCGACATGGATGGCCGCCGTCGACCGCTTCCTTGCACCAACACCAGTCGCCTACTCCTGGTAGTTGACTCGCTCCGAAGTCCAGAACATTTTGGCCTTCCTTGAAGCTAGGCCAACGTCCAGGAGTACACCAACAACGGCGCAAGACGTCGCCGTTGCCGTCGGTCAGTGGCCCGACGACACACAGAGCACGGCAGAGGAGCTGCTTCCCACCGCGAGACGCCCCCGTCGCCGCCGCGTAATCTAAATTTGCCATGAAAAACGTTCGGATTGCCATGCTTAAAATCCGAACGTTTATCATTTCCGTTTATTTTATATCGATCATCGTATAATTTAAAGTCGGAGTCAGACTGAACGAAATGTATGGTTTGATTGATTGAATGTTCTGCTAGAGCCGTATCAAATTAAATATAAAACGTCATCAAGCTACATGTGTTCCTTGTCATCCAACGACCTACACTGCTTCAATGTTGATCACTCAACACGTTTAGCATGCAGTTAATTTCATGCCAAAAATATTGCTAATCACATGACAACACACAAATAATATCATAGTAGTTAATATCCTCATGCACTTAATATACTTCCAAATTAACGTGCATTGCACGTACACACTGACTAGTGCTGCTAGTACGTGAAACTGGTGTCGTGACTTGTGAACGCGTCCAGATATGGTCACCAGCAACATCGCCCGCGAGTTCTTCCTGTTTGCTCGTGCGTCTAAACGCAGAAGGGGAGGAGAGAGAGAGAGAGCACACATGGAACCCACCAGTAAGTGAAGGCGAATAGTACTAAAAATAATATTACATGTTATCCATTAATTAGGCTGCGGTAATATAAAAACATTATGTGAACAAATGTTGCACAACAAACATTGCTATTCTATGTATGTTGCCTATGGACGTGTGGCTTGAAGGCCCGGTCGCATGTTCGATCCTCATCCTTTATTTTTTAATTTGTATATGGGTCCAAATTTGTTTCATGACATGTGGGCCCCTCGGTGTGTAGTTTGTAGCACTTTAATTTGTGGGTCGAAATTTGTTCCATTCCAAGTGGACTATCGGTGTGTAGTTTTGTAGCTGATTTATAATAATTAAAGAGAACAACATAGTTTTTTCAATAATACCATGGTGCGACGTTGAAGGCGAGAAAGGACGTGCGAGACAGCGATGACCGAGCCAGAGGGAAATCAACTAGGGGAGTTGTGTGGGTTGCAACGGTGTTTGGAGTAGTTGTGGGCCAAATGCTATGAAAATATAATCTAAACCGACCGAAACAAATGCCCATAGAGATTAATCCAAGGTTGGAGTGCCCCTCGTAATGTAAAAAGCTCCGGCTTTGCGAGGGATGGAGAGGTAGTAGCTTCAACGCGTGGAAGATACGGTGTGAGAAAGCGAGGTCAATCGAGAGACATATAGATAGAGAGACAAAGTGAGTGTGGTCCGACATTCATTGAACAAATATATATGCTCTGGAGAGATATTGTCCGATTCAGCTTTTTGGCAAGGGTGAGGGCTGTAAGATAGAGCTTGAGAGATGATCCAGTCACAGACGTGTAGATATATTTTGTGCGTGGGAGGAAGCAAGGTCAACCGATCACATAGGGTCGCCATGCGATCGAAAGAGTGAGACGGGTTGGAGAGAGTGACCTAGATAGACGATGTGCATGAGAGAGTATACAATGTGAATAGGTCGAATTGGGCTCAAACATGGTGATATATCGTTTTTGTCCGAGAAAGAGCAAGGTCAATCGAGACATACGGAGAGCACGCGCGAGAGAGAGAGAGAGATTGAGTGACCGTGTCCCACCATGAGGTCGAAAGAGTGGCGGCGGCTTGGATGGACTGACCTAGATAGACAATCTGCATGAGAGAGTATAGGGTGTGTCGATTGAGGCCCGAACAGGGAGATATATCATTTGTGTGTTAAAGAAAATGAGGTTAAACGAGACTCAGATAAAGAGAGCGAGATTGAGCGAGTGTGGCCCGCTATGTGGAAGAAAGAGTGAGACAGTCTCGAGGGAGTGACCTAGATATACAACGTGCGTGCGTGCGCACGAGAGGTTGGGGGGGGGTAGATAGGAATGCATGTATTTAGCGCGAGAGGGTGAGAGGGAGAGGGGGGAGAGAGAGCTCGGCATGGGGTGCAATGGCGGGTGTGTGAGGTAAATACATTTGGTAACAGAGTGGAAAAAGGGGTTGTGTAGTTGAGAGACTTAGAGATCGAAACATGGAGAGAAAGAATGAATGTGTGTTGGAAACCGATAGCTTCCTAAGGTGATTAGGAGAGGAAGATTAACCGATACAGGAAGTATGTAGCGTTTGTGCGGGGGGGGGGGGGGGTATAAACAACATTTGAATGCATATAGTACGAGACTTAATATCGATGTTTCAATTCGGTGTACATTGTAAGATTTGAACTGAGGACCATGCATACGGGTAATTATTTCGAATTCGTGCCATACTAAGTTTTGAAAAGCTAACATTGACTCAGTTTGTTGTGCTATTTTGTAGGTCATATCTTTGAATCCATCCAAAAGTTTTCTCACTACCATGGTATTCATCATATACATATGAATTTGTATTAAAAAAGTAGCATGGATACAGTGAAATGCGAAATCCACGTTAGAATTGGAGATCGCTACGTGACACACACTCTAATTCAAATAACTAACTATGTGACACACACTCTAATTCAAACAACTAATTATGTGACACACACTCTAATCCACATTAGCGTGGGTACCGTTTCGATTTTTTTTCAAATAACTCCTCATTAATTAATTTATAGTACTCCCTCTGTTCACTTTTATAAGACCTTGAAGACATTTTAGACAACGTGCAAAACAGTTCATTTTAAGTTGTCTGAAACGACTTACAAAAGTGAACGGATGGAGTATCTCATTTCGAATGACTAATTATTGCAAGGAAAACACGGGCATGGTAATACATATAGATTCGTTTGCAAATGAAAGAAGATTCGTTTGCATTCTCAAATGTAGGCGCACCAGGCAGACTAGGGTCGTGTCGGGGTAGACGTTGCTTCGGTGCCTTAAAGGCAACTGCCTTTGGGTCACTGACATGTGGGCCAGCCACCTGTTGGGCCCACATGGCATGGACACAAAGGCAGGTGCCTTAAGGCACCGAAGCATAGTCCTGTCGGGGTGGTCGTGTGTGTCGGACGGACGCGTAGCACCCAGCCACCCACCCCCCTCCCCCCAAAAAAAAGGACGACGACAATATAAGTTCGCGCTTCCACGTTTCGGATTGAAATATCTGGCGGCCCCAATTCCATCCCTGCAAAATCTCTCTTCTCCATCGTCCCCTTCCGCGCCCAGATAGCTCAAATCCCTAATTCGCCGCCAACCCTCGAATCGCCCCTCGTCTTGTCTCTTTCCCCACCGTTCCCCACCTCTCTGCCGGATGACGACAACGAAGACGACGGTCGCGCTTCACCACCGCACCGGAGCTACCTCATCTACGCCCTCGTCCACCGCACCGAGTGGTCCACCGACAACGTTGGCCGCCGCAACCGACGTGCCTCACAGACACCGAGTTCCACCTCAGCAGGTGCGATTCACCGACGCCGTCTCCCAGCACACCGGGGCTACTTCATCGAGCACATCATCGTACCTCCGCCCCCCGAGGCCGTTGGGGCTTCACCAACGGTCTCGTCCACCGCATCATAGTGCTCCGCTGCCACTCAAGATCTGCATCCGTGTGCGGCCAACCAATGCCAGTGCATCACCCTCAACGACTCTGAAGTGACCCGCACTCTAGCTAGGCGAGCATGCCCAAACGCCGACCTGAACTGGGTATCCACACATCACTCCGTTGTGCACTGTTCCGACGATGTTTGGATATCCTTTCACTGCTCTCTTAGCTTACATGCCTATGCAGCTCTTACTTTAACTCTTATTTCTTCTAGAGATATGATCTGAAACAAGCAAATCCATTTTTAGCGAAGCATGACGGCGCTACGGGGTCTGGAACACATCCTGCACACCCGTGTAACCTTGTAAGTATCTGTCCTCTGGTACAACATCAAGGTCGATTCCTCTTATTTGATCAACCATTCGCCGTGTCAAAAATGCAGAGGTGGATGCAAGGAGCACAAGGCCTGCACATCCAAGCAAGTGGTAACATGGACTTGTACATGGAACATCCCAAGCGCAAGCAGAGCTGCAGTGAGCCTGTACAACGAGCTAGCGTAAGTCCCTGCATTTCATTTAATTCGTACTGGCATTCATGTATAATCTGTGTGTAGTGGCTGATCCACGAATTCAAGTTACCAGGGGCGAACATTTAACTTAAAAAATACGAAGGCACTTGCACTCTGGAAATCAACATAACTTGAGAAATGTGAAGCTACATGCACTTTGAAAACCAGCTAATGATCTAAAGTAGTTAGATTATAAACACTAAATGATGCAAGCACCAAAAAACACAAAATGCAACATGGTGTACAAGGACTACAAACATGGTCTGTACCTGCTTGAATTATTCGTTCTCTGGCTGAAAATATCGAAGTGTAATTGCACGTATAACCCAGTGCGCAAACTGCATATCAATATATCTATCCTGCACAAGTATGCCAATAGTTTCAAACAACAGATTAGAAAAGTATTTATGCTATGTTGTCATGATATGGGGACTTTCTGGTAGATGGCCTCGACGTTTCCTCAAGCTATGAAAATGCACTATAATTTGCTTGTCATCAATGCCTGCACATCTCTGTCTCTCTCAACATAGTAGGTCATCATTAGACACTAAATCCTTCAATGAGCTTGCAAAATGCTTGCATTAGATCCCTCATTAGACACTATATGTTCATCACCAGGAGGATGTAAAATGTTTGCATCAAATCCTTCATTAGCAGCCGGTTCATTAGACACTTCAGGCTCAAGAACAACATGAGCTTGTATGTTTGCACCGGAAACTTGATTAGATACATCAGATTCAGTCAGTTCAGTATTGATTGGGGGAGTTATAAAATAAGTAGAAATTGTTTTCATTTTCTCATAGATTCCCTACATACAAGTAGTTCTACAACACCGTCAGGTTTAACTATTGGCCAGAAATTGAAGAGTTGAATTATATATAATCAGGGATGTGATGTACCTTCTCGTTGCGCATGCTACTCTTGCAAGCTGCGACTGTCCATTTGCGCAAGCTCGATGCCATGCCCGTGCTGCTGCCATTGCCTCCCACGCAGGCTACACACAGGGTTGGATCTTCATCTTCTTGTCCTTTCATTCGCTTGAAGCCCGGCGACCGCCCTCCAACGAGGGCGCGAGGAAGTGCTGTGTCGGTCTGTCCAGCGGCAGCTAGGTTAGAAGCGAACCAGACTGGAGGCTGGAGCGAATAAATTGGGATTTTTCCTGCTGTCGATCGATATGGGAGGCGCTCGTTTGGACCGCGAGCCTGCTATAGGGCCTGCCTTGCACTTATGTTATTGGCCCATCCAAATTGAAACATTTTTCTTCATTTTTTACATTGCCAACTCGTGCGTTGGGACGAACAAAACTAGCATGGGCCAACCTGGACGACTCAAACTAGGTGCACACTTTCCAGCCACCTGAGTCGGCCGCCCATACCAGCCCCTATGGTGGCGTCACCCCTTTTTGCGTGTATGATTGGATAGTGAAAAATATTCCAGTGGCGCTTTTGATTTACCCACAAAATGGTTGAATTGCTTGTTTCTTTGAACTGAGTTCACCAATAATGTGAAGGATGCCAGTTTTTCATCCTATTGTAGATTGCTTAGATCTCGATATGCCAAAAGTAATTGCATGAAAAATAAAGTAAAAGCTAGTGTGATGTGTTTGCCTACAACTAGTCTGACTACACGTCCTCATATAACATATCAAGGACGCACCATCTTACCAGATTAACCATTCGACTTACCCATGCCGTGTGGGAAGAAAGAAGTATTGGGACTGCGTATCCAAGAAATTGATGCCATGGACTCCTTCGTACAACCTTGTAAGCGAAAAAGAAGTTGCAGTGTGCCTGTACAAAGAACTAGCGTAAGTTCAGTTGCCTGCTTCTTGGAATTTTAGTTAGCCACTTATTGCAAAATTGTTCAATTACGTTGCATGGCTTAATTTAGTTTGGTACTGATTACATAATGGCACAGCCTGTTAATCATATTGTAGACTACGCCTATCTATGTGTTTGATACTTACTGTTAAGAATTACCCGTTTGCCTTAACTTAAATATCTACTTGTTTGTTTAACTGCTTTGCTGCTGCAACAGCGGGTTACAATGATGTTAATAACTACTTTTCTGCATCCAATTGAAACTCTTTAATTCCTTGTTTGTTTAACTGGTTTTTTGTTATAACTCCCAGTTGAGATGTTTTGCTAACTTCAACTTTTCTGAATCCAATCGGAACTTTAATGGCAAAATAGGTTAGCCCAAGATCAAAGAGCGAGGTCCCCATGGACGTTGCATCATCCCACAGCAGTGGCACCAACCCAATTGTGCATTATGAATTGCCAACTGCTGATGCTCTAGAGGCTAAACTAGTGGTAGAAAGAGATTCTGCTTCTGCACTTAGAGATGAAGTTGACATGTCGAGGAAGCAAACATCACAATCACAAGCAGTACTCAAGACAACCATTAAATATTTGGTGGATTTCAAAACGAAGCAAGCTGAGACTGACCAGATTGTTAAGGTCCTGAAGGAAAAAAGGAAATTAAATTCCTACTTGGTAAATCATAGGTGAAATATTCTTTCCATAGTTGAATAACCTTTGTGTTGTCTGTTCATGTAATCAATCAAACCATTTGTTTTAGATATCGTGTAATAATTGTTTTTTTTTGGTTTGTAATTTTATTTGAGCACAAGTCTGTATTAATTGATAAGACTCGGAGACATTTCATTTGGATTGTTGTGCCAGACCTACAAATATGCCAATCGGGCCGAATGTGCATTCAGCAATAGTAGTAGTATAGATGGACCATAAGTGGCACGCATCGGAAAGGGCCAAGATGCTGGGTAAAAAAAGGATGTTGTTGTAGCCAAAAAAAAGTACAGCGGCCTGGCTTATGTATGTTAGTTGATATTATTGATCCATATACTCTATAAGTGTTTATATGTCTGTTAGTTCTGTACATTCTTGGTTGATTGACTCGATATTTGAATCTTGATACATCGCTTGTGTACATATCTAAATGGGAGTACACATTATGCTGCGTGTGACATTTGAGTTGGACATGAAGTGTTCCAAATATTCGAATTCACCTTAAACTGGATTCTAGCTTCTAAATTTGAGTATCGGCATTTGTAAACCATATTCATATATGACAGTGGAATACATCTTTGTCGTCCTTTTGAAGATATATAAAAACACATAGAATGATTTATAAAGATTCATATAGGAATACAAAATGGATTCGAATTTAGTTGCCAGGGTAAATGTGGATGCTTATTGTCCCAAAATTTGAAAGAAGCAACAAAATGTCCACTCCCACGTCGGCTGCCCGAAGCCAAGTGTTTGGGAGATGGAAATTACTGTCTACCCATTACACAGACAATCCATCGGCCCGATTTCCATTGCTCTAAATAGGGGTAGGTTAGTAACTTCAATTAGACATGACACGACCGCCTCTGATCCCATTCCGACACGGTGGGCGTCAAACATGGGCGGCAAAACTCATTTGATTCAAGCTCGTCCGAAAGACCTTTGTTTCTCCCTCCATTCCCCATTTGTACACGGTAGGCGGCAAAACAAACTTGACTCGGCCGAAATCGATGTAGGCAAATATTTTCAATAGGGGCAGGTTTGTAACTTCACTCAGACGTGACACAACCGCCCTACCTGTCAGCCCCGTTCATACACCGTGGGCGCCAACCATGGGCGCCAACCACCCTCTCCTCGCCCGAAATCACTCTGGGCAAATATTGGCGAGATGCGAGATTACCGTCCTATCCCCAACCGACGAGACGTCCAACTTTTAAATGGGGGCTAAGTTCGTAACTTTCCCATATTTAGGACAGGCGCGTCCCAAAAACATGGTTCCCCGTACCTCTCCCTCCATTTTCCCATTCATACACCGTCCACGCTAGAACACCCCATCCCCACACCAGCCTCCGTCCGCCACCCCATCCATCGCCGCCGTCCTCCACCACCCCATCCATCGCCGCCGTCCTCCACCACATCCTTCGCCACCGTCCTCCACCATGTCGGAGCGCCTACCAAGACCGCGTCATCCACTTCTAGAGATGGACGTTTCTCATCCACGGCGACGGACCAATAGCCTTGCATCGCGTCCTCTCGCTTCATCGACACCGTCGTCCTCTTTGTCGGGGCCGCTCACACGACCTTCTCGTCCACCGCAACGGGACTTATCCCCCGATGCACCTGTCTACCGTCACAGATCAGCTTCAACGCCACCGACAGCCGTCGCACCCCCGATGCCTACACGGCACCGCAAGAGAGGTGGTACTTCATATCACCTCAACTTTTTGATCTCAACCAGAAAATAGATCTTAACTTGGTTACTCTACTTTCATTTCAGCTCTTAGAATTTAGTTCTTAGTTCGAAGCAAACAATGGATGCTAAATATCATTTCTCCGGTTTGCAGCTTCAAATCTGCCATGGCACAGCCATAATATGATTTAATTGATCATGCTTAGGGCTTAATTGATCATGTTGGTTCTGTGGTGGTTTCTTTAATAGAAATCGAAGGGGGAACCCTCTTTTGCTAAAAAAATATGCTTAGAGTTTCCCCCTTTTATGATCACTATACGATCAGAATACGTGCTTCGTGTCATAATAACACTGCTCCACCCATCAAGCTAAACAAGTTTAGTAGTTCAAATACGAATCTGATATTATTAAAACAGAGTTGTTTAATTGGTCAGTTAAATGTTCCTAAATTAGTTTCAAAAATGCATGCTCGCCGCTCGGGTGTGTATCTCTACAGGGTGCCCACGTTGGGCCGGCCCACCCTGGGATTTTGGGTCGTCCTAGGCCCCGATTCCCCTTTGTTCTGCTGCGCGCTTCCAATCTCTACTCGCCCCCAGTCGCCTGCCTTGCCAGCGACTTGCCGTCCTTGGACGGCATGACTCTCGGAGGAGACGCCAGACTAACAGGAGGCCAGGAGCCGCTCGCCCAACAGTGTCACCACTGCCCGGGCGCGCCGCCGTGCCTACCTTCCCAGTCCGTTCAGGGCTCCGGCGTGCAGCACCCACCAAGCCAACCCGATTTATCCCGAGATACGTCCTCAACACTCAGCAGCCACTCCTCATCACCCATTTTCTAATTGATTCATTACTCATTAGGCAGGACTGTCATTAGGGTTTGTTGTGTGCTCAGTGCTACCTACACTTAATGGTTTAGATGTATTTCGGTAATCTTTAGTACCTCTAAAGTTCACAGGGTTTTCAAAATTCTGGCCCTCGGAACAGAAACTAGTCATTTTGGATTGCCGGTCGTAGTGACATTGACCCAGATTACTACTGCAAGCCAGGTTTGTTGACAATTTTACTTGTCTTTCTTACTCATTCGATATAATATCCAATTATTCACGTCGATTAGTTGCAAACAATAAGTGCTAGACAAACTTCTTCATTCAGATTTTGGACGGTCTCTTACTGCAGTTACAGTTCTTCATACTTATCCTAGTAAGCTCATAAGTAAATGATTGATTCACTACATCTATGCTTGCCTTGTCATATTTGTTGTCGATATTCTTTTAGGGCGGACCACCCTATTTCTAAATACTGGAACCGTAGGCATGCGTGAATAGTATTTCTCTATGTGATCTCTTCCATCATGTGTGGGTAACGAACACTACATTATATAGAAAGAAAGTGTCATTTCCAGCTTTTACATAGGTTTCGATCTTTTACATGGAATACAATCTGCCTACTTGCTTTGTGTCGCACTACCAACACTCCACCCTTGAAGCTAAACATTACGCCACTCATAATTGCTT
Organism: Triticum aestivum; assembly: GCF_018294505.1. Lineage (NCBI taxonomy): Eukaryota > Viridiplantae > Streptophyta > Magnoliopsida > Poales > Poaceae > Triticum > Triticum aestivum. Next base: position 335,543,818 of record NC_057797.1, read on the forward strand.
AGTTTATTTGTTCAAATACGAATTTCATATGATTCTAATGTTCCTACTTCAATTTTGAAATGCGTGCCTGCCTGTTATAGAGACATAAGGGGTTTGTATTTCTGTGTGTGGTCTGGTCAGCATGGTTGGGGAGGTGAACTTTGCATATGCAAGGGTTTATAGGGAGACACTCTCCGAGTTGAATCCGCAATGCATTCCATAGATAATCTGACTACTTTTTATGTTTTCATGAATCTCAGATTCTGAATAGCATCATAATGATTATGAGCTTGCGCGCATGAAAAGAATAAATCAGAACAATGCCATGGCTGTCAAACTTGGCATTAAGGGACTGAAATCAAGTCTGGATGCAATGCAATGCAAACGCTCTCCACCTACAGATTCATGCTCATAATATGATCCTAACAGTGATTCTGAGCTAGAGGGAGACCTAAGTCAATGTAGCTCCCTAGTGGAGGAGTCAGAGGAAGATGCCCTATCTTATTCACCCATCAAGGTACTTGCTCTAACTTTCCAAGGTTACATTGCTCGCACATATCTTGCAACTGATGCTTTGCATTGCTTCTACTTTGTTGAACTGCCATTAGCTTAGTTTACACATCATGAATGTGAATACGCCCTGCCTATCCATTTTCAGTACATATTCCATCTGTCATCATACCATATTTATCCATTCAAATGTTGTTCTTGTGTATCAGACGTTCAAAATGAAGAGGGCGATTGCTGATCGTGGAGGAGCACAAGCAAAGTATTTGGAGAAGGTAGTGGCACCTGATAAATCAAATAGCCCATTAGGTGTAGTTGCAATATCACCTGACCCACAAAATACCCCAACTCTAGCAGACTCTAGCCCTACTACACTGGTCATTTCTGATGCCCCAACTCAGCAGACCCCAACTGCAGCAAATAGTATGATTATGCCAGTTGACATAGCACCAGCGGTATGACGCAAAACCCCCATTCCAGCAAAGAGTACACCAAATCCAGTTGCCAAATCCCTTTTCGAACCAGAGAGAGCCCCAATTGCAGCAAATAGGACCCCTATTCCATTTCTTCCCAATTTAGAAGACGAAGCTTATGTTGTTGTCAGGAACTTTGTGCGCATCTTTCCTTCATGGAAAGATTATACCGCAGACACAGAACAATTCCCAGTCTTACTCCGCAACTTACGCGTAAGTAATGTACTAATGTTATTCATGGTCATTACTGCATATGTTTCTGCTGACAGAAGACACAAGATTTCATTCTTTTATATAGGCGAGGAGCAAACTGGATTGTGATGAAGAGTAAGGGTTGGTTGCGCTTTTCAAGCACTCGTTGATGAAGTATCGTTCCTACCTGAGGCAAGCGCACTTCGATGGCAAGCCTCTGAACGAAATTTTTGTAAAGTCTCCAGTGCTACATTTATCCGACGGTGACTAGAATAATCTTGTTACACATTGGTCTCGGCTACAGCATAAGGTATTGTCTATGATATCACATCACAATTTGAACTACATTTCTGCATTTGCCTTAATGTCCCACTTCTACGAAAACTGTTAGCAGAAGAACATTCGTTCTCAAGGGACCACAGAATCTCGCAACTATACTGCCCACTGCATTGCTCTTGTGAGTACCTCTTGCCCTGTATGACCATACTTACTTTCATAGTTGTTTGATTATGTAGCATCACTGCACATGTTAGCCTCGTAATCGTCCATTTGGTGGACATTATAAGATCCGTATGGACTCTTACATAAATTTAGAATCAACCCAATGCTTTTGAAGAGGTTTAGCTCTGCAGTCCTCTTGTAAGGACTGAACGTGCTCTATCACTATACTTACATTAACAGCTACTCCCTCTGTCCCATAATATAAGAACGTTTTGTACAGTACACCAGTGTTCAAAACACTCTTGTATTATGGGAAGAGGGATTGGTTCGTTTTGTAGCATTCTGCATCTTATCTCCCTCGCCCACCATTTACTAAAAAATATCAAATCTATATTTAATCTTACCAACAAGTAGAATACACAGATAATGCCAGTGCAGAAGTGTAGCCCATTGCTCTTGTCAGTACATTTTGTCCTGTAACGCTTGTACTTCCAGGGATTGGTAGTTGATTATGTAGCATCAATTTGCATCTTATCTTCACTATCCTCTATCCCTTCCAGTATTATCATATCTATAATTACTCTCTACAAAATGTAGAGTACAGGCAATGCTTATGAAGAAGATTCTGTGATGAAATTCTTGAGTTATCCTTCCCTTTACATGGAGAAGGGCATTATAAAGCCGGTGTTAACTGTTAATGTAAGTCAGTCCTTCTAAAGCCTTTATCCTCAACTGCTGTTTAATTTGCTCATACTCCCTATCATTTATAGTTGTTTAGTTTGCTGTTTCTACCAAAATGCATGTTCGTAAGAACCGTAAGTTCTACGTTTTACTTGTAAAACCAAATTCCTTATTCATACCATGCACATTACTTAATACTCCCTATATGTATGCTTGTTTTTGTGGATCTATAATCCAATGTGTGGTGAAGCAGCCCACGTTTGCACCTTATCATCTCCTGTTTTATCTTACTGATGTGGCTGATGATATGAACAACATGCCATGCACATTATCCAAAATAGATACAATGATTTTCTTTGCCCTTCATCTATGCTTGTTATGTTGACATGGTAATCCAGTAGTGTGGTGAAGCTCCCCGCATTATGAACAATGCCAAATTATGCTATTGATATTTTGAACTTACTCTTTATTTTCTAATTTGAAATTGGATAGAATTGACAGAATAGTTATCATCTCTGTTTATACCCGTGCAAAACCTGTCATCTCTGTGCTTTGTTTCAGGGTGATATGCCTGATGGCATGCACAAGTCTGCTGAAGGCTGTGAGACAAACCCAACATATATTGCAGCAAAGAAGGCAAAACATCTTGAAGATAGCGAGACAACCCCAAAGTCTTGTCTTGATGCAGTGTTCAAGTTACTTGAGACTAACAGTCAGACAAGCTCACAGAATTCGTTGTCTGAATCAGTTCGACTTCTTCAGTCCCAAGTTCTATCAGAAAGGCATTCTGTAACTCAAGTTCGACTTTAAGTCCTATCTCTAAGAAAGATTGTGGAGAACACCAATGAGAACCTCATCGCTAAACATCTACACCTGGAAGCTATGACCGACATGCTAGGCCGGTCTCACAGCCTTGCTCAGCAGCTTGCGCAGCAGTTCCCCTGCAAGGCTAACCTTTCTTGAACTGTCTTGGAAGTGGTCTCGATTCAGTATTATTTTGTTACGCTGCAATGGTGCCAAGTTTTTGTAATCTGCTTCTTCGTTGCGCTTTATGATCACTGGTGGCGAACTTCGATGCCCAGTGGATGTAATATACCTTAAATCATTTATTGCATAGTGTAGGTTTATTCTTAGTTACTGTGCCGTAATTTCTTTATTGTATAGACTAGGTTTGTTCTTAATTCCTACTAGTTACTGCCATCATTCGCTATCTGAAAGAAAATCATATGTAGTCGACCGGACCGAAACATTCGACTCTAACGGGCCAGGTTTTTAGCGGGCCACAATTAGGCCGGCCTGCGTCTTTCTTGGGCCCGAATGATTGGGGCCTTGACACATTGCGCCAGGCCCAAACTTACACCGGCCTATATTTTAGTTGGGCCTTTTGTCGACCCAGCGCTTAGTTTGGCCCAGGTAGCGTTGGACCATTAACAGGCTGAATATTGTACTCGCCTATTACGGTCGAGATGAAACCACGGGCATTTAGCAGGCCAAAATGCATGTTGGGCCTCAATTTTCACTAGTCGTGGACGGGCCTTCAGCAGGCCGAAATGTTGACCGGGTCGTTTTGGGCCCAGTTAGCTCATGGGCCTTTACCAGGCCGAAACATATCTCGGGCCTTAGTTGGCCCACTGATACATGGGCCTTTAAGAGGCCGAAAGCTTAGCACAGGCATCAATGGGCTGAATTACGCGACGGGCCTTTAACAGGCCCAAAGTCACGTTGGGCTTAACTGTTGCCACCTTTAGCACGAGCCGTTAGTGGGCCCGATGTCCCGTCGGACCATATGGGCAGCACGGGCCATTCCCAGGCCGAAAGTCACACCGGGCTGAAATGGGCACATGTCTACATCAGGCCTCTAATAGGCCGAAAGTCACCGGGATGTAGTTGGGCCCAAATATTCGGCGAACAATTAACGGGCCAAATCTGGCTTCGGGACGCAAATGGGCCCAAATATTGGGCGAACAATTAACGGGCCAGGTCTGGCTTCGGGCCGTAAATGGGCCCAAATATTGGGCGAACAATTACCGGGCTAGATCTGGCTTCGGGCCGTAAATGGGCCTTTATTAAGCAGGCCGTTATTGGGTGACCCACTAGTACCTGATTAAGTTCTATGGGCTTTTGACTGGGCCGGCCTTTTTAACCTATATGGGCCTCTGCTGGGCCCAGCCACGTGTCGACGTATCATAGGCATGTCTACTCCAATGGACGGGCAACATCTGGCCCACTGACGAGCTGACAGGTGTTCCCTTCGGCCAATCAGAATTTTACACGTGGAAATTTCCCATTGGTTAGGGCTGTTAACGAGTTATCGGATCCAAAATCCGACCCGATAGCTTAACGACGTTCCGTTACGGTGGATGCCACGTGTCGGTCACCCCTGACGAAAGCACTTCTGTGACGCGCGATTTATCGTCATGGAAGTGGACACTTCCGTGATGATAATTTTGGTAATGTCATGGAACACTTCTACGACAGCACAGGTATGACTATCTTGATTCTGTCATAAAATCGTCATGGATGTACATGCATGACAAAAAACACGACCTACTATGACAAACACGTATCATCACGGAAGTGTATTTTTTGTAGTGCCTAGTCCTACTAGGAGGAGAAGGGGAAGGAAGGAAGGGAGAGGAAGAGAAGGAAAGGGGGGGCACCCCCCTCCCTAGTCCAATTCGGACTCCCTATAGGGAGGGGCGGCTGTAAGGATGACAATGGGTTGGGTTTGGATCGAGTTGAACAATCTCAAATCCATGTCCATGTCCATGAAGATAGTCCTTGCCCGCCCATGAAAAAATCCATGGGTGAAATTTTTTGTCCATGTCCAAATCCTATAGATATCCATACCCATTGGATATCCATTGGGTCCTATCGAGACATATAAATAAGACATAACACAATATTAACATAAACTCTTCCATTCTTCACCTCGTGGTAGGCTAGGCTTCACTTATGGTAAATCAACATCCACTAACAACCTAAGATCATTTAGTATTTTTCTAATAGATGAGAATGACGAGTCATTTAAGAAGGATGTAAAAATAAGGGAAGGGGTGTTGGAGTATGTTACAGAGGGGATTGAATGTCAACTAAAAAAATTACGATGGGGATTGTGTAATTTCTTATGCATGTTTTAGACAAAAAACTGTAAAATTGTTGTGGGAAATACGACCGTGGGGCAGGGATAGCAAAATTTCCCCCATTAAGTCATACTATCGGGTCGGGTTTGGGTATATCCATGGGTACAAGATTATATCCATGCCCTATCCACGAACAATCGGGTCGGGTTTGGGCGCCGCCCATGGGCACAAAAGCATATCCAAACCCTATCCATTCAGGTCGGATATCCATGGATAAAATTGCCATCCTTAGGCAGCT
>NC_057797.1:335549754-335624569 GCF_018294505.1 Triticum aestivum
GGGGTTCCGATAACCCTTCGGCACTCCGGTTTTCTCCGAAATCACCCAGAACACTTCCGGTGTCCGAATATAGCCGTCCAATATATAAATCTTTATGTGTCAACCATTTCGAGACTCCTCGTCATGTCCGTGATCAAATCCGGGACTCCGAACTACCTTTGGTACATCAAACACATAAACTCATAATACCGATCATCACTGAACATTAAGCGTGCGGACCCTACGGGTTCGATAACTATGTATACATGACCGAGACACGTCTCCGGTCAATAACCAATAGTGGAACCTGCATGTTCATATTGGCTCCCACATATTCTATGAAGATCTTTATCGGTCAAACCGCATAACGATATACGATGTTCCCTTTGTCATCGATATGTTACTTGCCCGAGATTCGATCGTCGGCATCTCAATACCTAGTTCAATCTCATTACTGGCAAGTCTCTTTACTCATTCCGTAATGCATCATCTTGCAACTAACTCATTAGTCACATTGCTTGCAAGGCTTATATTGATGTGCATTACCGAGAGGGCCCAGAGATACCTCCCCGATAATCGGAGTGAGAAATCCTAATCTCGATCTATGACAACTCAACAAACACCATCGGAGACACCTGTAGAGCACCTTTATAATCACCCAGTTACGTTGTGACATTTGGTATCACACAAAGTGTTCCTCCGGTATTTGGGAGTTGCATGATCTCATAGTCATAGGAACATGTATAAGTTATGGAGAAAGCAATAGCAACAAACTAAATGATCATCATGCTAAGCTAACTGATGGGTTAAGTCAATCACATCATTCTCTAATGATGTGACCCCGTTAATCAAATGGCAACTCATGTCTATGGTTAGGAAACATAACCATCATTGATTCAACGAGCTAGTCAAGTAGAGGCATCCTAGTGACACTCTGTTTGTCTATGTATTCACACATGTACTAAGTTTCCGGTTAATACAATTCTAGCATGAATAATAAACATTTATCATGATATAAGGAAATATAAATAACAACTTTATTATTGCCTTTAGGGCATATTTCCTTCAGTCTCCCACTTGTACTAGAGTCAATAATCTAGATTACATTGTACTGATTCTAACACCCATGGAGTCTTGGTGCTGATCATGTTTTGCTCGTGAGAGAGGCTTAGTCAACGGGTCGGCAACATTCATATCCGTATGTATCTTGCAAATATCTATGTCTCCCTCCTTGACTTGATCGCAGATGGAATTGAAGCATCTCTTGATGTGCTTGGTTCTCTTGTGAAATCTGGATTCCTTTGCCAAGGCAATTGCACCAGTATTGTCACAAAAGATTTTCATTGGACCCGATGCACAAGGTATGACACCTAGATCGGATATGAACTCCTTCATCCAGACTCCTTCATTCGCTGCTTCCGAAGCAGCTATGTGCTCCGCTTCACCTGTAGATCCTGTGATGACGTTTTGCTTGGAACTGCACGAACTGACAGCTCCACCATTTAATAAAAACACATATCCAGTTTGTGACTTAGAGTCATCCGGATTAGTGTTAATGCTTGCATCGACGTAACCGTTTACGACGACCTCTTTGTCACCTCCATATACGAGAAACATATCCTTAGTCCTTTTCAGGTATTTTAGGATGTTCTTGATCGCTGTCCCATGATCCACTCCTGGATTACTTTGGTACCTCAATGATAAACTGATAGCAAGGCACACATCAGGTCTGGCACAAAGCATTCCATACATGATAGAGCCTATGGCTGAAGCATAGGGAATACCTTTCATTTTCTCTCTATCTTCTGCAGTGGTCGGGCATTGAGTTTGACTCAATTTCACACCTTGTAACACAGGCAAGAACCCTTTCTTTGCTTGGTCCATTTTGAACTTCTTGAAAACTTTATCAAGGTATGTGCTTTGTGATAGTCCAATTAAGCGTCTTGATCTATCTCTATAGATCTTGATGCCCAATATATAAGCATCTTCACGGAGGTCATTCACTGAAAAATTCTTATTCAAGTATCCTTTTATGCTATTCAGAAATTCAGTATCATTTCCGATCAACAATATGTCATCTACATATAATATAAAAAATGCTACAGAGCTCCCACTCACTTTCTTGTAAATACAGGCTTCTCCAAAAGTCTGTATAAAACCATATGCTTTGATCACACTATCAAAGCGTATATTCCAACTCCGAGAGGCTTGCACCAGTCCATAAATGGATCGCTGGAGCTTGCACACTTTGTTAGCACCTTCTGGATCAACAAAACCTTCTGTTTGCATCATATACAACTCTTCTTTAATATATCCATTAAGGAATGCAGTTTTGACATCCATTTGCCAAATTTCATAATCATAAATTGCGGCAATTGCTAACATGATTCGGACGGACTTAAGCATCGCTACGGGTGAGATGGTATCATCGTAGTCAACTCCTTGAACTTGTCGAAAACCTTTTGCAACAAGTCGAGCTTTGTAGACAGTAATATTACCATCAGTGTCAGTCCTCTTCTTGAAGATACATTTATTCTCTATGGCATGTCGATCATCATGCAAGTAAACCGAAGTCCACACTTTGTTCTCATAAATGGATCCCATCTTAGATTTCAAGGCCTCAAGCCATTATGCGGAATCTGGGCTCATCATCGCTTCCTCATAGTTCATAGGTTCATCATGGTCAGGTAACATGACTTCCAGAACAGGATTGTTGTACCACTCTGGTGCAGATCTTAGTCTGGTTGACCTACGAGGTTCGGTAGTAACTTGATCAAAAGTTTCATGATCATCATCATTAGCTTCCTCACTCACTTGTGTAGGAATCAATGGAACTGATTTCAGTGATGAACTAGTTTCCAATAAGGGAGAAGGTACAATTACCTCCTCAAGTTCAACTTTCCTCCCACTCACTTCTTTCGAGAGAAACTCCTTCTCTATAAAGGATCCATTTTTAGCGATGAATATCTTGCCTTCGGATATGTGATAGAAGGTGTACCCAATAGTCTCCTTTGGGTATCCTATGAAGACACATTTCTCCGATTTGGGTTCGAGCTTATCAGGTTGAAGCATTTTCACATGAGCATTGCAGCCCCAAATTTTAAGAAACTACTACTTGGGTTTCTTGCCAAACCACAGTTCATAAGGTATCGTCTCAACGGATTTAGATGGTGCCCTATTTAACGCGAATGCAGCCGTCTCTAAAGCATAACCCAAAAATGATAGCGGTAAATTAGTGAGAGACATCATAGATCACACCATATCTAATAAAGTGCAGTTACGACATTCGGACACACCATTACGTTCTAGTGTTCAAGGTGGCGCGAGCTGCGAAACTATTCCACATTGTTTCAAATGAAGTCCAAACTCATAACTCAAATATTCACCTCCACGATCAGATCATAGAAACCTGATTTTCTTGTTACGATGATTTTCCACTTCACTATGAAATTCTTTGAACTTTCAAATGTTTCAAACTTGTGTTTCATTAAGTAGATATATCCATATCTGCTCAAATCATCTGTGAAGGTGAGAAAATAACGATATCCGTCGCGAGCTTCAATGCTCATTGGACCACATACATTAGTATGTATGATTTCCAATAACTCTGTTGCTCGATCCATTGTTCCGGAGAACGGAGTTTTAGTCATCTTTCCCATGAGGCATGGTTCGCATGTACCAAGTGATTCATAATCAAGGGATTCTAGAAGTCCATCAGAATGGAGTTTCTTCATGCGCTTTACACCAATATGACCCAAACGGCAGTGCCACAAATAAGTTGCACTATATTATCAACTCTGCATCTTTTGGTTTCAATACTATGAACATGTGTATCACTACTATCAAGATTTAGTAAAAATAGACCACTCATCAAGGGTGCATGACCATAAAAGATATTACTCATATAAATAGAACATCCATTATTTTCTGATTTAAATGAATAATCGTCTCGCATCAAACAAGATCCAGATATAATGTTCATGCTCAACGCTGGCACCAAATAACAATTATTTAGGTCTAAAACTAATCCCGAAGGTAGATGTAGAGGTAGCGTGCCGACGGTGATCACATCGACTTTGGAACCATTTCCCACGCGCATCGTCACCTCGTCCTTAGCGAATCTTCGCTTAATTCGTAGCCCCTGTTTCGAGTTGCAAATGTTAACAACTGAACTAGTATCAAATACCCAGGCACTACTGCGAGCATTAGTAAGGTACACATCAATAGCATGTATATCAAATATATCTTTCACTTTGCCATCCTTCTTCTCCGCCAAATACTTGGGGCAGTTCCGCTTCCAGTGACCAGTCCCTTTGTAGTAGAAGCACTCAGTCTCAGGCTTAGGTCCAGACTTGGGTTTCTTCACTTGAGCAGCAATTGGCTTGTTGTTCTTCTTGAAGTTCCCTGTCTTCCCTTTACGCTTTTCCTTGAAACTGGTGGTTTTTTTGACCATCAACACTTGATGCTCCTTCTTGATTTCTACCTCCGCAGGTTTTAGGATTGCGAAGAGATCAGGAATCGTCTTATCCATCCGTTGCATATTATAGTTCATCATGAAGCTCTTGTAGCTTGGTGGCAGTGATTGAAGAACTATGTCAATGACACTATCATCAGGAAGATTAACTCCCAGCTGAGTCAAGTGGTTATGGTACCCAGACATTCTGAGTATATGTTCACTGACAGAACTATTCTCCTCCATCTTGCAGCTGTAGAACTTATTGGAGACTTCATATCTCTCAATCCGGGCATTTGCTTGAAATATTAACTTCAATTCCTGGAACATCTCATATGCTCCATGACGTTCAAAACGTCGTTGAAGTCCCGGTTCTAAGCCGTAAAGCATGGCACACTGAACTATCGAGTAGTCATCAGCTTTGCTCTGCCAGTTGTTCACAACATCTGGCGTTGCTCCTGCAGCAGGTTTGTCACCTAGCAGTGCTTCTAGGACGTAAATTTTCTGTGCAGCAATGAGGATAATCCTCAAGTTACGGACCCAGTCCGTGTAGTTGCTACCATCATCTTTCAACTTAGCTTTCTCTAGGAATGCATTAAAATTCAACGGAACAACAACACGGGCCATCTATCTACAACAACATGGACATGCAAAATACTATTAGGTACTAAGTTCATGATAAATTAAAGTTCAATTAATCAAATTACTTAAGAACTCCCACTTAGATAGATATCTCTTATCTCTCTAATCATCTAAGTGATCACGTGATCCATATCAACTAAGCCATGTCCGATCATCACGTGAGATGGAGTAGTTTCCAATGGTGAACATCACTATGTTGATCATATCTACTATATGATTCATGCTCGACCTTTCGGTCTCAGTGTTCTGAGGCCATATCTGCATATGCTAGGCTCGTCAAGCTTAACCTGAGTATTCTGCGTGTGCAAAACTAGCTTGTACCTATTGTATGTGAACGTAGAGCTTATCACACCCAATCATCACGTGGTATCTCGGCACGACGAACTATAGCAATGGTGCATACTCAGGGAGAACACTTATATCTTGAAATTTAGTGAGAGATCATCTTATAATGCTACCGCTAAACTAAGCAAAATAAGATGCATAAAGGATAAACATCACATGCAATCAATATAAGTGATATGATATGGCCATCATCATCTTATGCCTTTGATCTCCATCTCCAAAGCACCATCATGATCACCATCGTCACCGGCTTGACACCTTAATCTCCATCGAAGCATCATTGTCGTCTTGCCAACTATTGCTTCTACGACTATCGCTACCGCTTGGTGATAAAGTAAGGCAATTACATGGCGATTGCATTTCATACAATAAAGCGACAACCATATGGCTCCTGCCAGTTGCCGATAACTGTGTTATAAAACGTGATCATCTCATACAATAAAATTTACCATCATGTCTTGACCATATCACATCACAACATGCCCTACAAAAACAAGTTAAACGTCCTCTACTTTGTTGTTGCAAGTTTTACGTGGCTGCTAAGGGCTGAGCAAGAACCGTTCTTACCTATGCATCAAAAACCACAACGCGGTTTCGTGATTGCTTTTTGATGTTCAGAAAGAACCCTTTTCATTGAATCCGATTCAATTAAAGTTGGAGAAACTGACACCCACTAGCCACCTATGTGTGAAGCACGTCGGTAGAACCAGTCTCGCATAAGCGTACGCATAATGTTGGTCTGGGCCGCTTCATCCAACAATACCGTCGAATTAAGAACCAACTAGTGACAGCAAGCAATATGTATATATCCATGCCCACAACTCATTTGTGTTCTACTCGTGCATATAACATCTACGCATAAACCTGGATCTTATACCACTGTTGGGGAACACAGTAATTTCAAAAACAAAATCCTACGCACACGCAAGGTCATGCTGATGCATATCAGCGAGAGGGGAGAGTGTTGTCCATGTACCCTTGTAGCCCGTAAGTGAAAGCGTTATGAAAAAACAGTTGATGTAGTCGTACGTCTTCACGATCGACCGATCCTAATACCGAAAGTACGACACCTCCGCGATCTGCACATGTTCAGCTCGATGACGTCCCACGACCTTGCGATCCAGCAGAGTGTCGAGGGAGAGCTTCGTCGGCACGACGGCGTGATGACGGTGATGATGATGCTATCGGAACAAGGCTTTGCCTAAGCACCACTACGATATGACCTAGGTGGATTATGGTGGAGGGGGGCACCGCACACGGCTGGAAATAATCAACTTGTGTGTCCTAGGGTGCCCCTGCCCCCGTATATAAAGGAGCAAGGGGGGGCGGCCGGCCCTAGTGGCGTGCCAAGGGAGGAGGAATCCTCCTCCTAGTAGGAGTAGGATTCCTCCTTTCCTAGTCCTACTAGGAGGAGAAGGGGAAGGAAGGAAGGCAGAGGAAGAGGAGAAGGAAAGTTGGGGGGGCGCCCCCTCCCTAGTCCAATTTGGACTCCCTATAGGGAGGTGGCGCGGCTGCCCCTTGTGGGCTGCCTCCCCTCTTCCCTATGGCCCATGAAGGCTCAACTTTCCCGGGGGAGGGGGGGGGGTTCTGGTAACCCTCCAGCACTCCGGTTTTCTCTAAAATCACCCGGAACACTTCCTGTGTCCGAATATAGCCGTCCAGTATATAAATCTTTATACCTCGACCATTTCGAGACTCCTCATCATGTCCACGATCAAATCCAAGACTCTGAACTACCTTTGGTAGATCAAAACACATAAACTCATAATATCGATCGTCACCAAACATTAAGCGTGCAGACTCTACGGGTTCGAGAACTATGTAGTCATGACCGAGACACGTCTCCGGTCAATAACCAATAGCGGAACCTCGATGTTCATATTGGCTCCCACATATTCTATGAAGATCTTTATCGGTCAAACCGCATAACAATATATGTTGTTCGCTTTGTCATCGGTATGTTACTTGCCCGAGATTCGATCGTCGGTATCTCAATACCTAGTTCAATCTCATTACCGACAAGTCTCTTTACTCGTTCTGTAATGCATCATCTCGCAGCTAACTCATTAGTCACATTGCTTGCAATGCTTATATTGATGTGCATTACCGAGAGGGCCCAGAGATACCTCTCCGACAATTGGAGTGACAAATCCTAATCTAGATCTATGCCAACTCAACAAACACAATGGGAGACACCTATAGAGCACCTTTATAATCACCCTATTATGTTGTGACGTTTGGTAGCACACAAAGTGTTCCTCCGGTATTCGGGAGTTGCATGATCTCATAGTCATAGGAACATGTATAAGTTATGGAGAAAGCAATAGCAACAAACTAAACGATCATCATGCTAAGCTAACGGATGGGTCAAGTCAATCACATCATTCTCTAATGATGTGATCCCGTTAATCAAATGACAACGCATGTCTATGGTCAGGAAACATAACCATCATTGATTAAACGAGCTAGTCTAGTAGAGGCATACTAGTGACACTCTGTTTGTCTATGTATTCACACATGTACTAAGTTTCCGGTTAATACGATTCTAGCATGAATAATAAACATTTATCATGATATAAGGAAATACAAATAAAAACTTTCTTATTGCCTCTAGGGCATATTTCCTTCATTAAGAACCAAGGTTATCAACGTAGTAAGAGAACCAACCAACACCTCATTAGCAGTACTTACACACAAAATAACAAATACTTGCACCCAACACAAACTAGGGCTTGTCAATCCCTTGGCGGTTAATTGCTAGGATCGAATCTCATAGTGATAGATAGATAAATAAAAACACAAAATAAAATAAAGTAAGTAAACCGCAGTAAGTTATTTCTGGATTTTAATATATGATAAAAATAGACCCGGGGGCGATAGTTTTCATTAAAGGCTTCTCTCTTGAAAATAGCATATGGTGAGTAATCAAATTACTATTGGGTGATTGATAGAAAAGCAAGTAATCATGACGATGTCCAAGGCAGCGATCATGTATATAGGCATCACGTCCGAGACAAGTAGACTGACTCTTGCCTACATCTACTACTATTAGTCCACACATTGATCGCTATCCAGCGTGCATCTAAAGTATTAAGTTCATGAAGAACAGAGTAACGCCTTAAGCAAGCTGACATGATGTAGACAAAGTAAACTCAAGCAATATGAATAAACGCCATTATTTTATTCTTAATGGAAATAGTACAAATACATGTGTTGTCCCTTTATGTCACTTTGATATAGATCACTTCAAGATTGAACCCATCACAAAGCACCTCTCCCATTGCAAGACAATCAATCTAGGTGGCCAAACCAAATCAATAGATCGAACAGAAATACAAAACTATAATAATCATGCATAAAAGAGATCATAGAAGGCTCAAATATTATTCAAGGATAATTTGATCATGAGCTCACAACTCATCGAGGAGAGCATTTTATTGAAGATCAAAGAGAGAGAAGAAGCCATATAGCTACTAGTTATGTACTCGTAGGTCTGTGGTAAACTACTGATACGTCTCCAACGTATCTATAATTTTTTATTGTTCCATTTTATTATATTATCTGTTTTGGATGTTTTATACACATTAATATGTTATTTTATATTATTTGTACTAACCTATTAACCTCGAGCCAAGTGCCAGTTTCTATTTTTTCCTTGTTTTGAGCTTTACTAAAAAGGAATACCAAATGGAGTCCAAACGGAATAAAACTTTCACGATGATTTTTCTTGGACTAGAAGACACCCGTAGGACTTGGGGAGGGGGTCATAGGAGTCCCAAGGGGCCCACAAGCCCTCAGGGCGCGCCCTAGGGGGCGCCCTCTGGCTTGTGGACACCTCGGGAGTCCCCCAACCCTAAACTTTGCATTATAAATTCCCAAATATTCCCAAACCACCAGAAGCGTCCACCAAAATACTTTTCTGCCGCCACAAGCCTCTGATCCCATGAGATCCCATCTTGGGGCCTTTTCTGGCACCCTGCCAGAGTGGGATTTGATCATGGAGGGCATCTACATCAACCTTTATGCCCTTCCAGTGAAGCATGAGTAGCTTACCACACACCTACGGGTCCATAGCAAGTAGCTAGATGGCTTCTTCTCCCTCTTTGATCTTTAGTACAATGTTCTCCTCGATGTTCTTGGACTTCTATCTGATGTAATATTCTTTTGCGGTGTGTTTGTCGAGATCTGATGAATTGTGGATTTATGATCAGATTATCTATGCATATTATTTGAGTCTTTTCTGAACTCTTTTATGCATGATCAAATATCTTTGTATTTCTCTTTGGATTATCGGTTTGGTTTGGCCAACTAGATTGGTATTTCTTGCAATGGGAGAGGTGCTTAGTTTTGGGTACAATCTTGTGGTGTCCTCACCAAGTGACAAAGTAGGGGTAGTGAGGCACGTATTGTATTGTTGCCATCAATGGTAAAAAGATGGGATTTTCATCATATTGCTTGGGTCTATCCCTCTACATCATGTCATCATATTTAAGGTGTTACTCCGTTCTTATGAACTTAATACTCTAGATGCATGCTAGATAGCGGTCGATGTGTGGAGTAATAGTAGTAGATGCAAGAAGGATTAGGTCTACTTGACACAGACGTGATGCCTATATTCATGATCATTGCCTTGGATATCGTCATAACTTTGCGCTTTTCTATTAATTTCTCGACAGTAATTTGTTTACCCACTGTATGTTTTCTTTAAAGAGATAAGCCTTTAGTGAAACCTATGGCCCTGGGGTCTATTTTCCATCATATATCTTCAGATCTATAAACCAAAAAACCTAAAAATACCTTGCTGAAATTTCTTTATATTTATTTTAGTTTGCTCTTCTATTTATCTTTTATACCTATCTCTATCAGATCTCACTCTTGTTCGTGACCGTGAAGGGATTGACAACCCCTTTTTCACGTTGTGTGCAAGTGTTTGTTAGTTTGTGCAAGTGCATAGATTGAAGACTTGCTTGTGCCTCCTACTAGATTGATACCTTGGTTCTTAACTGATGAAAATACTTATCTCTACTTCGCTGCATCACTCTTTCCTCTTCAAGGGAAAAATCAATGCAAGCTCAAGAAGTAGCAGGAAGAATTTCTGGCGCCGTTGCCGGGGAGGTTCTACATCAAGCCTACCAAGTACCCATCATAAACTCTCATCTCGTGCATTACATTATTTACCATTTGCCTCTCATTTTCCTCTCCCCCACTTCTAAAATGTTTTTAGAAAACACAAAAATATTTGCCTTTTTATTCGCCCTTCTTTCGTTCGTCTTTTCGTTTGCTTTTTAGTTGCTTGTGTGCTAGATTGGTTTCTTGCCATCATGTCTGAATCTAGGGAGGTTACCATTGAAACCTTTGAGGATCTTGCTTGTATAAATCTTGAGGGAAAACTTGGATATTGTTCTTTAGATCATTCAACTGAAACTCCCCCTAATTTTAAGTCAAAAACTTTTCATGTGGGAGATGGTAATATTATTGGGAAAAGTGCTATCCAGGAATTCTTTGATTGTACGAGAACTTTTCCTATTAATAAGAGATCTATCCTTCTTGACACAAACTGTTATGCAGATGCTATTGCCATGCTTATTGATAAATTAGAAAGAAAATTCATGCAGATCCATCCCGCTTTACAAAAGATATTTTATGAACTTCCCAGTATTCTTCATCCTAAGGCTAAAAAGATTGCCACTATCATTCTTATGCAAGAATTTGATTTCATAATACAAAAATCTAGGGAAATTTTGTTTTCCATAATAAAAATATTGAACATACACCAATTGAAGAAATTCTCTATGATAAAGAAACTTTGTGTAGCCTCGAATCTAGAGATTATTAGTCTTACAGTGACAATCTTACGAGGAGAGTCCCTTACTCAGAAATTACTCAAGCTCTCTACCTTGATACTTATGATAAATTTTATTGGGTAACTCGGGGAATTTATGTAGGATTTAATGATGAGTGGATGGAGGAGATGACTAGGGAACCCATTAAAATGAGATACGTATATTATATGATCATATTTATGGCGATGATCTATATTATGGGTTTATGAATGTTAAAACCACTAGTCATGGTCCTTTTCATGAATTAAGTTCACCTAGTAGAAAGGAAATAAAAAGAGAGATTTGCGAAGAAAAAGTTTTGGAAGATTTGGTTAAGAAGGAATTGCATGACAATACCTAAATCTACGTTTTATGCTTAGCTAGGCGTGTTAAACAATAATGCTTGTTAGGAAGGCAAGAAAATTTTATTTTCTATGTTTCTTGTTTTTGTTCTGTTTTTCAATTATTACATATTCATTATTACCTCTGTAGTAATTGTGTTTTCGTGTTTTAATTAGTGTTTGAGCCAAGCAAGACCATTGGGATGGTCTATGGTGATAGTTCATTTGATCTTGCTGAAAAACAGAAACTTTTGCGCTCATTGACTGAATTTTTAAAAATCACAGAAATGTGATTTAGATCTACATATTTTACACATGGTTGACATACAAATTTCCTAGATTTTCCTATTTTTCAGAATTTTTGGAGTTACAGAAGTATACAAAGTTTTCATATTGCTACAGACTGTTCTGTTTTTAACAGATTCTGTTTCTATGTGTTGTTTGCTTATTTTGATGAATCTACGGGTAGTATCGAGGGGTATGAACCATGGATAATTTGGAATACAATAGATATTACACAAATATAAATTTATAATGAGTTCACAACAGTACCTAAAGTGGTGATTTATTTTATTATACTAATGGATCTCATGAGTTTTCTGTTGAGTTTTGTGTTGTGAAGTTTTCAAGTTTTGGGTACAGATTTGATGGACTCTAGAATAAGGAGTGGCAAGAGCCTAAGCTTGGGGATGCATAAGGCACCCCAAATTAATATTCAAGGACAATCAAGCATCTAAGCTTGGGGATGCCCCGGATGTCATCCCCTCTTTCGTCTTCGTTCCATCGTTAAATTTACTTGAGGCTATATTTTTATTCACCACATGACATGTGTTTTACTTGGAGCGTCTTGTATGATATGAGTCTTTGCTTTTGAGTTTTCCACAATCATCCTTGTTGTACACACCTTTTGAGAGGGGCACGCATGAATCATGAATTTATTAGAATACTCTATGTGCATCACTTATATCTTTTGAGATAGGCAGATTGCTCTAGTGCTTCACTTATATCTTTTTAGAGCACGGAGGTGGCTTTATTTTATAGAAATTGTTGAACTCTCATGCTTCACTTATATTATTTTGAGAGTCTTTAAATAGGATGGTAATTTACTTAGTTTGGGAATTTAGTCCTAATATGATGGGCATCCAAGAGGGATATATTAAAAACTTTCATATAAATAGCGTTGATGTAGCAACCCGATCCCAATGGATCGAAGTCTCTCTGCTTAAGTGTCATCCCTGGATCGGTATGCTAACACACACAGTACTCGAGGATTTATAACCGAGTTATATCACACACTTATTACATCGAGTGTCTCATAAAGAGTACTTATTACATAAATATGGCTGAAGGCCATCTAAAATAATATACTGCGGAAGCTTCGAAGATAAATGAGTCCATCCAACTCCACGGCAAAACTGAGTGCAAGACAATGACCTATCGCACCTTACTCCTCATCTGAAAATTTTGCAACATGAGACGTTGCAGCCGTGTAGGTCAGCACATGGAATATGCTAGTACGATCACACTATAGAGCAATGATGAATAATATCTATCACTACATGCATATTTGGCTGGTGGAGGCTCTAAGTTTAACATTTGCATAAAGCTAATTTTTCCCTACAACAAAGGAATAGATTTTATTTACTACCAAGTTTATTGAGAAGGTTTCCCCAACTCACTCCAAAATTATCAAGTATCAATCTTTCCCTAATAATAAAGCACGGATTGACTTCGTGGGTTCACCATCACAATACGCTTCTTCCCATGAATTTACGCTTTCAATTTGAAATTAAAACATATACGCAAGGTGGTACTAATTCAGAAAACCATCTGTAGTTTCGTCTGTTCCTGTTTCTACCGTCTGGTCTTCGTACCTTATTTTCATCCTCACCGAGCCAGCCCAAGCGAACGAACCAGCCCATGTGTTGTAGCCCAGCAAATCCGGCCCAGAATTATAGCGGGCCAGGGAGGCAAAAATTCTTACTAGCAAGGGGAATTGAACTCTGCACCTCTGGTGCACTACGAAACATCATGACCAACTGGGCTGGTCCATGTTGCATGTACAAGGGAAGGTTGATTTCCTATATAGTCCCACCTCGCTTATTTATATCCTATCTACCTTATTTATATACATTTTTAATTTTATGAATATCGAGCGGCCTTGAGATCAAGAGAGATAAATGAAGAAGGAAAGAGAGCCTAATTGCATAACAAAAAGAAGAAGGAAAGTGGGGTTAATTACATGAGAAATAAAGAAGGAAAGAGGGATAACACTTTCCATATGTGAGGTTTGGCTATTAAACGGATTCATGAGACATGCATGTATCCCTCATAATTTGAGGGCAGGACTTGACAGAAACGAGGAAAGAGAGGCAAATCTTTCTAATATAAGCGGTGGTCATATCATTTATATGGTTGAAAAATAAGGAAGGAAAACACCTGAAAAATGTGTGACCTATATGCGTGCTAATGAAGATAAGAGTTCTGAGATGTGTGATCATTTCTTCATATTTCGGCGGGTCAAAATTGCATTGATATAATGCAAGAAGATACATCGACATGGACGATCATCGAAGGCATATAATCATGTGCGCAGTCGAGTAAATTAAATTCTCACATTAAATAGAGAAATCTTCCTATTTCAGCTCCCTTTTTAACATGTCCTGTTGTAATTAATGTTTTGAATTGTTTCTTGACTAATGATATTTTGATGCATAAGATCTTTAAGTGGCCTCAAACATTTAGTTGCCCTCATGCACTGATGCATTGGGTATATACAATAAGGGCAGCATAGCTGCTAAAGTAAACATCTTGCATAGATTGATTACCCAAGATTATCATTTTTTATATGTTTAAAACAGGCCTGCTATCTACAATTCAACACCCACAAGGCAATTCCAACGTGAACAAATGGCCTAAGGGCAATGCCAATTTTTTTCTCCCGTTGCAACGCACGGGCATATTTGCTAGTAATAATAATAATCATCATAATAACCCAACAAACTCATTAAGTAAAGTGATGAGATCAACCAATATTTCAAATACCAGATACTCAAAATGTCCATAACCGGGGACACGGCAAATCATGATTTGTTTATACACTCTGCAGAGGTTTGCGCACTTTTCCCCACAAGACTCGACCGCATCCATGATCGGAAGATCGAGACATAGCCTTTCTGAAGAGGTCCCCTTAACCGATAGATAGGCAGGTACACCTACAATTCCCCTACATCTACTAGCCCATCATGGAAAGGTTTCCCACAGCTTACTTAACTATGCCAGAGCCCATAATGGCTTGTGGCTACACACGAAAGTTTCTAGCATTAATAATCTTATGATCCCTTTGAGTCTGGGTGACATTCCATAGGATGATCACACGGGTACCCCGGGATCTCCTAGGACAACACTGGATTCCCTAGGTGCCCAAAACCAATCCACCCAGATGTGTATTAAAGTAGCCACCTTAAGTTACCCTTAGTCATTTTCTCTCACAACTTGCACGATTCTCACATACCAATCCCTGTCTACGAGCATGGCTAAGCAATATGAGCATAACGTATATTCCCGGGGTGATCAAAGGTATTAGGTTCTTACCTCAACAACTACATAGAAATAACCACATGTTCCCAAATCTACTCATGCAATATTTGAGGGGTGTATCTAATGCAAGTAAAAGTGCGTATAGGAAGAGTATGATCATAGTGTAACTTGCCTTGCTGACGATCGATAAACCCTAGGGATTCGTAGTAGCAAGCTTCGCTCTTTGGAAAACCTATCATAGACAAACAATAGCATACATAAGCACTCAAGCATGAAGATGCAAAGAAAACTGAAGAAAAAGATCTAAACATAAAGTTTAGGTCAAGAACTTCGATTTGCAAAAAGAATCAACTAAATCAGAATTACGAAACTCAAGTTACAATCAAAATAAGTTCAAATTCAAATCTATTTGAAAACAAATTTTAAATTTTCAAAAGTATTGTTAAGTTGGTTATCTGGATAGAGGGGGTCATAATGAAGAATTTTGCGTTGGTTTCACTGGATTTGGATAAACGAGCAAAAAGGTGTGACCGTTTGGAGAACAGGGACTAATTTGCAAAGAAAATATTCACGGATGGGTCCCTGGCCGAAAACTGGAATAAAAAGAAAAATCTATCGGACGAACATCTGCTATGGGAGACTAACGAACGAAACCGTTCGTTAACAGATCTAAAGGAACGAACGTTCGCTAGATATATCAAACTGAAAAAACCAAAAAGAACCGAAACGAAAACCGGGAAACCGAAAAAACCAATCTATGGTTTTATCGGTTTTTTCCGACGAGAACTGGCGACGAACACCGGCGGTCAACGGCGGCGGCTCCGGCGGCAGAAGTGGCGGCGGAGGCTGTGTAGGCGTGGGACGGCAACGGCGACAGTGACAGCTGGCTCGGGCGGCGGGGTTGCGGCGGGAGACGGCGGCGGGCGGGGTCTAGGGGCCCCAGGGTGCAGCTTATAACGAGTCCCAGGCGGCGGCGGCTCCTCCCATGTCCTAGCCGGATTCGGGGAAGGCGACGGCAGCGCGGCTGGGCATGGCCTGGACCGGCTGGGCCGGCCCAGTTCGGCTACGGTTGACTTTTTTTATTCAAACAACGCAGCGAAAAAATCAAAATCAAAATAAAATCCTAAAAATTCCAGACACAATTTTCATTGTCCCCTCCTAATAAATGGGCTTAGGTGAACATTTTTCTGGACCTAAATGCCTAAAATAAAAATAAACATTTTAGCACTAACAAAAATAATTAAACATGCAAATAAAATCAAATACAATATATTTATATTCAAAATTAAATTTCCAATATTTCTTTGCTGTTTTTGAAGAAGTCATGTTATCTTCTCTCATTATTTTATTTATTTGCAAATAATGGAAAAATATTTTGAATAAATCACTTTTATCTAGTTTGCAAATTTTGAAAATTCAAAAATCGATTTTTGAGAAAACACCCAACTCTCTCAATTGGTACTTGAGTTGCTTAAGGTTTCTAGGATCAAAGATTCAAGTAAAACAAATTCCAGAATGCATAAATGATGAATGCATATGAATGATCTAAATAACATCCAAATTGAAAATTGGGATGTTACAAACCTACAACCCTTAAGATGAATCTCGCCCTAGAGATTTAGGTTGGCTAGCAAAAAGGTGTGGGTGGTCCTTCCGGATGTCTTCTTCTCGTTCCCAGGTGGCTTCCTCCTCGGTATGGTGACTCCACTAAACTTTGCAAAACTTGATGACCTTGTTGCGGGTAACTCGATTGGCGAACTCAAGAGTCTTGACGGGTTTCTCATCAAAAGTCAGGTCACTCTCCAACTGAATTGCTTCCAGGGTCACTATATCTCTCAGAGCAATATCGTCCATCCCTGCATGGCACTTCTTCAACTGGGAAACGTGAAACACATCATGAACTCCTGACAATCATTCGGGTAATTCCAACTTGTAGGCAACTTCACCCATACGTTCCATAACTCTGTATGGTCCCACAAATCATGGCGCTAACTTTCCTTTGACTCCAAACCGTTTAACTTCTCAAAGTGGCGACACACGAAGATAGGCTCTATCTCCGACTTCATAGGTTATCTCCTTGAGTTTAGTATCAGCATAACTTGTCTGCCTGGACTGGGCTATCTTGAGTCTATCACTGATCAACTTGACCTTCTCCTCAGACTCTTTGATTAAATCTGGTCCGAACAATTGTCGATCTCCAACTTCTTCCCACATCAATAGTGTCCTGCACCTCCTTCCATACAAAGCTTCAAAAGGGGCCATCTTCAAACTAGCCTAGTAGCTGTTGTTATGTGAGAACTCTGAGTCAGGCAAATTATCATCCCAACTAGATCCATAATCTAGCGCACAAGCTCTCAACATGTCCTCCAGAATCTGATTGACTCTCTCGGTCTGCCCATCTATCCGCAGATGAAAGGCTATACTAAACTCTAGCCTGGTACCCAAAGTTTGGTGTAATTGATTCCAAAACTTCGAAGTAAACTGTGTTCCTCGATCTGATACGGTGGTCCTCGGAACTCAATGCAGACATACGATCCTGATCATATATATCTTGGCCAACTTAGCGCCCGTATATGTGGTTTTCACGGGGATAAAGTGAGCCACCTTGATCAAGTGATCAACTACAACCCAGATGGAGACATATCCTGAACGAGTTCTGGGTAATCCGATGATGAAATCCATGCCAAGCTTATCCCACTTCCATTTGGGTATTGGCAAAGGTTGAAGTAATCATGCTGCTTTTTGATGCTCTGCCTTAACTTTCTAACATACGTCACATACTGCTACATACTCGGCGATATCCTTCTTCATACCTGTCCACCAGAAATGTTCCTTCAAATCCAAATACATCTTGGTGTTGCCTGGGTGAATCGGGTAAGGCAAATCAGGAGCCTCCTGAAGTATTAACTTCCTTATCTCTGGGTCATTGGGCACATAGATGCGATCCTCAAACCATAAAGTTCCGTGTTCATCCTCACGAAAACCTTTCGCCTTTCCTTCACTCATCTTTTCTTTTATCTCTGCAATTTCCTTGTCAATCTTCTGGGCTTCACTGATCTTTCCCAACAAAGTGGACTAAATTTCCAACACTGCGACAAAACCTCTCGGAACTATCTCCAAGTGAAGTTCTCGGAGATCATCGGCTAACTCCTGAGGTAATCCAACAGTTATGAGAGTATTGACATAACTCTTGCGGATCAAAGCATCGGCCATGACATTAGTCTTTCCTGGATGATAATTCAGTTTCATGTCATAATAATTTGTGAGCTCCAACCATCTCCTCTGCCTGAGGTTCAACTCCTTCTGCGTGAAGATATACTTCAAACTTTTATGATCTGTGTAAACATCACAACAATTTCCGATAAAAAATGCTTCCAGGTCTTGAACGCATGCACTACGGCTGCTAACTCCAAATCATGTGTGGCATAATTCAACTCATGAGGTCGAAGCTGACGTGAGGCATATGAAACAACTCTTCCTTCTTGCATAAGAACGCCTCCAAGTCCCCATCGAGAAGCGTCGCAATATACTTGGAAATCCTTCCGTATATTCGGAAGAATTAGCACTGGGGTTGTAACCAAGCGTTTCTTCAACTCCTGAAAACTGGCCTCACAATCCTCCGTCCATTTATACTTGGTGTCATTCTTTAATAACTCCGTCATGGGCTTCACGATCTTAGAAAAATTCTCAATAAACCTCCGATAATATTCTGCGAGTCCAAGGAAACTGCGTATCTCTCCCACTGAGGTGGGTGCCATCCATTCGGTGACGGTATGGACCTTGAAGGGGTCTACTTCTATTCCTTCTCCTAATATAACATGTCCGAGAAATCCTACTTCCTTCAACCAAAACTCACATTTGCTGAACTTGTCATACAGCTGATGTTCCCTGAGCTTCTCGAGAACCAAACACAAGTGTTCCTTGTGTTCTTCTTCATTCTTCGAGTGCACCAATATATCATCAATGAACACCACAACAAACTTATCCAAGAACTCCATGAACACCTTATTCATCATACTGATAAAGTAGGCAGGGGCGTTAGTCAATCCAAAAGACATGACCGTGTACTCATATAGCCCATACCTTGTGGTAAAAGCTGTCTTAGGTATATCCTGTTCTCGTATCTTCAGCTGGTGATATCCTGATCAAAGATCGATATTCGAGAAAACTTTAGCTCCATGTAGCTGGTCAAACAAATCATTGATCATCGATAGAGGATATTTGTTCTTGATCATCACCTCATTCAATGCACGATAATCAACAACCATTCTCAAGGATCCATCCATCTTCTCAACTAGAAGCACTGGGGCTCCCCACGATGATGAACTTGGTCAAATATAACCTTTCTCCAGTAACTCCTTAATCTGCTTCTTAATTTCCTCTAGATCATTTGCGGGCATCCGATAAGGTCTCTTGGATATTGGTCCGGTGCCTGGCAATAACTCAATCAAAAACTCGATGTCTCGGTCTGGTGGCATGCCCGGTAGTTCCTTCGGGTATACATCAGGATAATCCTTCACAACTGGAACTTCCTCCTGAACAACTCCCGAGAGTGAATTTACTTCAATCCTCCTTGGAGCATGCCTAGACACATACTTGATCCGTTTTCCCTCTCGGTTGGTGAGGAGAATTGACTTACTAGAACAATCGATGTTTCCCCCATACTTGGATAGCCAATCCATGCCTAGTATTACATCCAATCCTTGTGATTCCAGAATAATGAGGTCTGTGGGAAAAGAGTGCGTACCTATGTTCAACGCCAACTGAAAACAGCCCTGGCTAGTCAAATATGTTGGGGAACGTAGTAATTTCTAAAAGTTTCCTACGACACACAAGATCCATCTAGGTGATGCATAGCAACAAGAGGGGAGAGTGTTGTCCACGTACCCTCATAGACCGTAAGCGGAAGCGTTATGACAATGCGGTTGATGTAGTCGTACGTATTCACGACCCGGCCGATCCTAGCACCGAAGGTACGGCACCTCCATGGTCTGCACACGTTCAGCTTGGTGACATCCCACGAACTCTAGATCCAGCTGAGTGTCGAGGGAGAGCTTCATCAGCACAACGGCGTGATGACGGTGATGATGAAGTTACTGACGCAGTGCTTTTCCTAAGCTCTACAATGATATGACCGAGGTGGAAATCTATGGAGGGGGCCACCGCACACGGCTAAACAATCAACTTGTGTGTTCTAGGGTGGCCCCCTCCCCACGTATATAAAGGAAGGAGAGGGAGGTCGGTCGGCCCTCTCTAGGCGCGCCAAGGGGGAGGAGTCCTCCTAGTAGGAGTAGGACTACCCCATTTCCTAGTCCCACTAGGAATAGAAGGAAGAGGGAGAAGGAGAAAGGAAAGGGCGCCCCCCCACCCAATTTGGATTGGGCTTGGGGGGGCACCCCCTCCTAGGCTGCCTTCTCTTCTCTCCCACTAAGGCCCATTAAGGCCCATATACTCCCAGGGGGTTCCGTGGGTACTCTGGTAAATGCACGAACTCACCCGGAACCATTCCGATGTTGAAATAGAGCCTTCCAATATATCAATATTTATGTCTCGACCATTCCGAGACTCCTCATCATGTCTGTGATCTTACCCGGGACTTCGAACTACCTTTGGTACATCAAAACACATAAACTCATAATACCGATCGTTAAGCATGCGGACCCTACTGGTTTGAGAACTATGTAGACATGACCGAGACTCATCTCCGGTCAATAACCAATAGCGGAACCTGGATGCTCATATTGGTTCCTACATATTCTACGAAGATCTTTATCGGTCAAACCGCATAACAAGATACGTTGTTCCCTTTGGCATCCGTATGTTACTTGCCCGAGATTCGATCGTCGGTATCTCAATACCTAGTTCAATCTCATTACCGGCAAGTCTCTTTACTTGTTCCGTAATGCAACATCCTGTAACTAACTCATTAGTCATATTGCTTGCAAGGCGTATAGTGATGTGCATTACCGAGAGGGCCTAGAGATACCTCTTAGATACACAGAGTAACAAATCCTAATCTCGATCTATGCCAACTCAACAAACACCATCGGAGACACCTGTAGAGAATCTTTATAGTCACCCAGTTACATTGTGACATTTGATGGCACACTAAGTGTTCCTCTGGTATTCGGGAGTTGCATAATCTCATAGTCATAGGAACATGTATAAGTTATGGAGAAAGCAATAGCAGTAAACTAAACGATCAAAGTGCTAAGCTAACGGATGGGTCAAGTCAATCACATCATTCTCTAATGATGTGATCCCGTTTATCAAATGACAACTCTTGGACCATGGATAGGAAACTTAACCATCTTTGACTAACGAGCTAGTCAAGTAGAGGCATACTAGTGACACTCAGTTTGTCTATGTGTTCACACATGTACTAAGTTTCCGGTTAATACAATTCTTGCATGAATAATAAACATTTATCATGATATAAGGAAATATAAATAACAACATTATTATTGCCCCTAGGGCATATTTCCTCTAGTCTCCCACTTGCACTAGAGTCAATAATCTAGATTACATTGTGATGATTCTAACACCCATGGAGTCTTGGTGCTGATCATGTTTTGCTCATGAGAGAGGCTTAGTCAACGGGTCTGCAACATTCAGATCCGTATGTATCTTGCAAATCTCTATGTCTCCCTCCTTTACTTGATCGCAGATGGAATGGAAGCATCTCTTGATGTGCTTGGTTCTCTTGTGAAATCTGGATTCCTTTTCCAAGGCAATTGCACCAGTATTGTCACAAAAGATTTTCATTGGACCCGATGCACTAGGTATGACATCTAGATCGGATATGAACTCCTTCATCCAGACTCCTTCATTTGCTGCTTCCGAAGCAGCTATGTACTCTGCTTCACAAGTAGATCCCACCACGACGCTCTGCTTGGAACTACGCCAACTGACAGCTTCACCATTCAATAAAAATACGTATCTGGATCAGTGTCAAAGCTTGCATCGACGTAATCATTTATGATGAGCTCTTTATCACCTCCATAAATGAGAAACATATCCTTAGTCCTTTTCTGGTATTTCAGGATGTTCTTGACCATTTTCCAGTGATCCACTCTTGGATTACTTTGGTACCTCCCTGCTAAACTAATAGCAAGGCACACATCAGGTCTAGTACACAGCATTGCATACATGGTAGAACCTATGGATGAAGCATAGGGAATGACTTTCATTTTCTCTCTATCTTCTAGAGTGGTCGGGCATTGAGTCTGACTCAACTTCACACCTTGTAACACAGGCAAGAACCCTTTCTTTGCTTGATCCATTTTGAACTTCTTCAAAACTTTATCAAGGTATGTGCTTTGTGAAAGTCCAATTAAGCGTCTTGATCTATCTCTATTGATCTTGATGCCCAATCTATAAGCAGCTTCACCGAGGTCTTTCATTGAAAAATTCTTATTCAAGTATCCTTTTATGCTATTCATAAATTCAGTATCATTCTCGATCAGCAATATGTCATCCACATATAATATCAGAAATGCGACAGAGCTCCTGCTCACTTTCTTGTAAATACAGGCTTCTCCAAAAGTCTGTATAAAACCATGTGCTTTGATCACACTATCAAAGCATATATTCCAACCCCGAGAGGCTTGCACCAATCCATAAATGGATCGCTGGAGCTTGCACACTTTGTTAGCACCTTTTGGATTGACAAAACCTTCTGGTTGCATCGTATACAACTCTCCTTTAAGATATCCATTAAGAAATGCAGTTTTGATATCCATTTGCCAAATTTCATAATCATGAAATGCGGCAATTGCTAACATGATTCAAATGGACTTTAGCATCGCTACAGGTGAGATGGTCTCATCATAGTCAACTCCTTGAACTTGTCGAAAACCTTTTGCCACAAGTCGAGCTTTGTAGACAGTAACATTACCGTCAGTGTTAGTCTTCTTCTTGAAGATCCATTTATTCTCTATGGCCTGCCGATCATCAGGCAAGTCAACCAAAGTCCACACTTTGTTCTCATACATGGATCCCATCTCAGATTTCATGACCTCTGGACATTTTATGGAATCTGGGCTCATCATCGCTTCCTATAGTTCGTAGGTTCGTCAGGGTCAAGTAACATGACCTCCAGAACAGGATTATCGTACCACTCTGGTGCGGATCTTACTCTGATTGACATACGATGTTCGGTAGTTACTTTATCAGAAGTTTCATGATCATCATCATTAGCTTCCTCAATTACTGGTGTAGGAATCACTTGAACTGATTTATGTGATGAACTACTTTCCAATAAGGGAGTAGGTACAATTACCTCGTCAAGTTCTACTTTCCTCCCACTCACTTCTTTCGAGAGAAACTCCTTCTCTAGAAAGGATCCATTCTTAGCAACGAATATCTTGCCTTCGGATCTATGATAGAAGGTGTACCCAACAATCCCCTTTAGGTATCATATGAAGACACATTTCTCCGGTTTTGGGTTCAAGCTTATCAGGTTGAAGCTTTTTCACATAAGCATCGCAACCCCAAACTTTAAGAAATGACAACTTGGGTTTCTTGCCAAACCACAGTTCATAAGGTGTCGTCTCAACGGTTTTCGATGGTGCCCTATTTAATGTGAATGCAGTCGTCTCTAAAGCATAATGCCAAAACGATAGCGGTAAATCAGTAAGAGACATCATAGATCGCACCATATCTAATAAAGTGCGGTTACGACGTTCGGACACACCATTACGCTGTGGTGTTCCAGGTGGCGTGAGTTGCAAAACTATTCCGCATTGTTTCAAATGAAGACCAAACTCGAAAATCAAATATTCTCCTCCACGATCTGATCGTAGAAACTTAATTTTGTTTTTACGATGATTTTCCACTTCACTCTGAAATTCTTTGAACTTTTCAAATGTTTCAGACTTATGTTTCATCAAGGAGATATACCCATATCTGTTTAATCATCTATGAAGGTAAGAAAATAACGATACCCACCGCGAGCATCAACACTCATTGGACCGCATACATCAGTATGTATTATTTCCAACAAATCTGTTGCTCGCTCCATTGTTCCGGAGAACGGAGTCTTAGTCATCTTGCCCAAGAGGCATGGTTCGCAAGTATCAAGTGATTTCAAAAGTCCATCAGCATGGAGTTTCTTAATTGCTTTATACCAATATGACCTAAACGGCAGTGCCACAAATAAGTTGCACTATCATTATTAAACTTATATCTTTTAGCTTCAATACTATGAACATGTATATCACTACTATCAAGATTTAATAAAAACAGACCACTCATCAAGGGTGCATGACCATAAAAGATATTACTCATATAAATAGAATAACCATTATTCTCTGATTTAAATGAATAACCGTCTCGCATCAAACAAGATCCAGATATAATGTTCATGCTCAACACTGACACCAAATAACAATTAATTAGGTCTAAAACTAATCCCGAAGGTAGATGTGGAGGTAGCGTGCCGACGACGATCACATCGACTTTGGAACCATTTCCCACGCGCATCGTCACCTCGTCCTTAGCCAATCTTCGCTTAATCCGTAGCTCCTGTTTCGAGTTGCAAATATTAGCAATAGAACCAGTATCAAATACCCAGGCGCTACTGCGAGCATTAGTAAGGTGCAAATCAATAACATGTATATCAAATATACCTTTCACGTTGCCACCTTCTTCTCCACCAAATACTTGGGGTAGTTCCGCTTCCAGTGACCAGTCGCTTTGCAGTAGAAGCGCTTAGTCTCAGGATTAGGTCCATACTTGGGTTTCTTCACTTGAGCAGCAACTTTCTTGTCATTCTTCTTGAAGTTCCCCTTCTTCCCTTTACCCTTTTTTTGAAACGAGTGGTCCTTTTGACCAACAAAACTTGATGCTCCTTCTTGATTTCTACCTCTGCAACCTTTAGCATTGCGAAGAGCTCAGGAATCGACTTATCCGTCCCTTGCATATTATAGTTCATCACGAAGCTCTTGTAGCTTGGTGGCAGTGATTGAAGAACTCTTTCAATGACACTATCATCAGGAAGATTAACTCCCAGCTGAGTCAAGTGGTTGTGGTACCCAGACATTCTGAGTATATGTTTACTAACAGAACTATTCTCCTCCATTTTGTAGCTGTAGAACTTATTGGAGACTTCATATCTCTCAATCCGGGCATTTGCTTGAAATATTAACTTCAACTCCTGGAACATCTCATATGCTCCATGACGTTCAAAACGTCGTTGACGTCCCGTTTCTAAGCCGTAAAGCATGGCACACTGAACTATCGAGTAGTCATCAGCTTTGCTCTCCCAGACGTTCATAACATCTGGTGTTGCTCCTGCAGCGGGTTTGTCACCTAGCGGTGCTTCCAGGATGTAATTCTTCTGTGCAGCAATGAGGATAATCCTCAAGTTACGGACCCAGTCCGTGTAATTGCTACCATCATCTTTCAACTTAGCTTTCTCTAGGAACGCATTAAAATTCAACGGAACAACAACACAGGCCATCTATCTACAACAACATAGACATGCAAAATACTATCAGGTACTAAGTTCATGATAAATTGAAGTTCAATTAATCATATTACTTAAGAACTCCCACTTAGATAGACATCCCTCTAATCATGTAAGTGATCGCGTGATCCATATCAACTAAACCATGTCCGATTATCACGTGAGATGGAGTAGTTTTCAATGGTGAACATCACTATGTTGATCATATCTACTATATGATTCACGTTCGACCTTTCGGTCTCAGTGTTCCGAGTCTATATCTGCATATGCTAGGCTCGTCAAGTTTAACCCGAGTATTCTGCGTGTGCAAAACTGGCTTGCACCCGTTCTATGTGAACGTAGAACTTATCACACCCGATCATCACGTGGTGTCTTGGCACGACGAACTGTAGCAACGGTACATACTCAGGGAGAACAATTGTACCTTGAAATTTGGTGAGAGATCATCTTATAATGCTACCGCCGAACTAAGCAAAATAAGATGCATAAAGGATAAACATCACATGCAATCAATATAAGTGATATGATATGGCCATCATCATCTTGTGCCTTTGATATCCATCTCAAAAGCACCGTCATGATCACCATCGTCACCGGCTTGACACCTTCATCTCCATCGTAGCATCGTTGTCGTCTCGCCAACTATTACTTCTACGACTATCGCTACCGCTTAGTGATAAAGTAAAGCTATTACATAGCGATTGCATTTCATACAATAAAGCGACAACCATATGGCTCCTGCCTGTTGCCGATAACTCTGTTACGAAACATGATCATCTCATGCAATAAAATTTAGCATGATTTCTTGACCATATCACATCACAACATGCCCTGCGAAAACAAGTTAGACGTCATCTACTTTGTTGTTGCATGTTTTATGTGGCTGCTACGAGCTTAGCAAGAACCGTTCTTACCTACGCATCAAAAACCACAACGCAGTATAGTGATTGCTTTTTGTCTTCATAAAAAACCCTGTTCATTGAATCCGATTCAACTAAAGTTTGAGAAACTGACACCCACTAGCCACCTGTGTGCGAAGCACGTCGGTAGAACCAGTCTCGCGTAAGCGTACACGTAATGTCGGTCTGAGCCGCTTCATCCAACAATGCCGCTGAATCAAGAATCAACTAGCGAGGGCAAGCAATATGTATATACCCATGCCCACAACTCCTTTGTGTTCTACTCATGCATATAACATCTACGCATAGACCTGGCTCGAATGCCACTGTTGGGGAATGCAGTAATTATCAAAAAATCCTACGCACACGCAAGATCCATCTAGGTGATGCATAGCAATGAGAGGGGAGAGTGTTGTCCATGTACCCTCGTAGAACCTAAGCGGAAGCATTATGACAACGCGGTAGATGTAGTCGTACGTCTTGTCGATCCGATCGATCCTAGCACCGAAGGTATGGCACCTCCACGATCTGCACACGTTCAGCTCGGTGACGTCCCACGAAATCTAGATCTAGCCGAGTGTCGAGGGAGAGTTTCGTCAGCACAATGGCGTGATGACGGTGATGATAAAGTTACCGACGTAGGGCTTCGCCTAAGCTCTACAACGATATGACCGAGGTGGAAATTTGTGGAGGGGGCACCACACACGGCTAAACAATCAACTTGTGTGTTCTAGGGTGCTCCCCTCCCCACATATATAAAGGATGGAGGGGGAGGTCGGCCGGCCCTCTCTAGGCGCGCCAAGGGGGAGGAGTCCTCCTCCTAGTAGGAGTAGGACTCCCCCCTTTCTTGGTCCCACTAGGAATAGAAGGAAGAGTGAGAAGGAGAAAGGAAAGGGGCCCCTGCACCCAATTCGGTTTAGGCTTGGGGGGCGCCCCCTCCTAGGCTGCCTTTTCTTCTCTCCCACTAAGGCCCATTAAGGCCCATATACTCCCTAGGGGGTTCCGGTAACCCCCCGGTACTCCGGTAAATGCCCGAACTCACCTGGAACCATTCCGATGTCCAAAATACCTTCCAATATATCGATCTTTATGTCTCGACCATTACGAGACTCCTAGTCATGTCCGTGATTATATCCGGGACTCCAAACTACCTTCGGTACATGAAAACACATAAACTCATAATACCGATCGTCGCAAAATGTTAACCGTGCAGACCCTATGGGTTCGAGAACTATGTAGACATGACCCTAGACTCATCTCCGGTCAATAACCAATAGCGGAACCTGGATGCTCATATTGGTTCCTACATATTCTATGAAGATCTTTATCGGTCAAACCGCATAACAACATACGTTGTTCCCTTTGTCATCGGTATGTTACTTGCCCGAGATTCGATTGTCCGTATCTCAATACCTAGTTCAATCTCATTACCGGCAAGTCTCTTTACTTGTTCCGTAATGCAACATCCCATAACTAACTCACTAGTCATATTGCTTGCAAGGCTTATCGTGATGTGCATTAGCGAGAGGGCCTAGAGATACCTCTCCGATACACGGAGTGAAAAATCCTAATCTCGATCTATGCCAACTCAACAAACACCATCGGAGACACTTGCAGAGCATCTTTATAGTCACCCAGTTACGTTGTGACATTGGATTGCACACTAAGTGTTCGTCCGATATTCGGGAGTTGCATAGTCTCATAGTCGTAGGAACATGTATAAGTTATGGAGAAAGCAATAGCAATAAACTAGACGATCAAAGTTCTAAGCTAATGGATGGGTCAAGTTAATCACATCATTCTCTAATGATGTGATACCGTTTATCAAATGACAACTCTTTGTCCATGGCTAGGGAACTTAACCATCTTCAATTAACGAGCTAGTCAAGTAGAGGCATACTAGTGACACTCAGTTTGTCTATGTATTCACACATGTACTAAGTTTCCGGTTAATACAATTCTAGCATGAATAATAAAACATTTATCATGATATAAGGAAAATATAAATAACAACTTTATTATTGCCTCTAGGGCATATTTCCTTCAAAATACTCCACTCCTGGCGAACTTACTAACATAGGTGTCTTAAGGGCTACGGTTGGCAACTTAAACTTGTCAACAAATCCCCTTGATATGTATGAATGTGATGCACTAGTGTCAAAAAGAACAAGGGTTGTAAATGACTTAATCAAAAACTTACCAATTACTACGTCAGGTTGCTCGTCAACTTCCTCCACGTTGACATGATTCACCTGTCCCCTGGTGAAAGGGTTGGGCTTCTTTCCAGAACTTCCATTGCCATTACCATTCTTTGCCTTAGGACAGTCATTGGCGTAGTGTTCGGTCTTCCTGCACTTGAAACAAGTAACGTGACTCAGATCCTTCTTGGCGGGGGTTGCTGGGTTGGAACGACTTTGACTGTTGTTTCCTCCACTCCCATTACCATTCTTAGGGCCGCTGTGGTTGTGTGAATTTCCTCCATTGTGAGAATGGCCTCCATGCTTATGTCCTCCATGGGTATGAGTGTGTCCTCCTAGGTACGGCGAATAGCGGGGCTTCTGCTGAGCTCCAGAGTTGTACTTCCCCTGTCCATACTTCTGCTTGCATTTCTCTATCTACTATTGCTTGCCTTCAATCATGAGGGTCGTGTCTACCAGCTCCTGGTAGTTGGTGAAAGTTGCCACCATCAACTGCATAATCAACTCATCATTCAGTCCTTCAAGAAACTTCTCCTGCTTCACGACATCTGTGGCCACATCATTTGGGGCATACGTGATAACTTGCTGAACTCATCCACGTACTACGCCACAGTACAATTCCGCTGGCATAAGTTGCGGAACTCACACTTCTTCAAACTCATGGCTCCAGCTGAGACATGTGCGGTGCGGAAAGCCTGCTGAAACTGATCCCATGTAACATTCGCCACGGGGAAGGTGGTGGTGTAGTTCTCCCCTGCGGGTCCATTAAGTTGATGTGCGACAAAGCGCACCTTCTCCGCATCCGTGCATCCAGCAGTTGTTAGCTCTCTTCCGATCTTGCGGATCCAATCATCAGCAACAATCGACTCGGTGCTGCTAGAGAACACCGGCGGATTCAACCCTAGGAAACAGGCTAGGTTGTCAACTAGGGGTGGTGGCGGTGGGTTGTTGTTGTTGTTGTTGTTGCCTTGGTTCTGGATGAGCAACTGAATCAAGGCATTCTGCTGTTGGATCAACTGGGTGAGTTCCGGCGGGAAAGTGAATCTGGGGTCACGTCTCGGAGGCATCTGATAGGTCAGAGAGGTGAGAACAGAATAGAATAGGGTCTAATGAGAGATTTCACTACCCACATGCACATGATACAAACATATTCAATTCACAACACTCAATTTCAAAGAAGATTCTTACAATCGATCTAAGCTACTATTACAAAACCTCACAAACGATTTCTAACTACATGGAAGGATTCTAATATTAATATGGTGGTCAACTAGAAATTTTGATCGCTGGAAGACTCCATAATATGAGCTCCAGCTTCGTCTTCAAAATCATCACTGTCTTCATGATCATCACTATCGATGTCTGTGTCATCAAGTATGATGTAGTCTTCAGAACGAATGTCCACTTCAGATTCTGGTTTCACCACAGATATTCCAATCTTCTTCCTCAGATCTTCATTCTGCTGTAGTAGCATAGCAATTTCCTCTTCGTATCCATCGCGAGTTGCCTTGAGTTCCTCTTCTAGCTCCATATTCTGGGACATCACCTTCTTGGTATCTATCATGTTAGCGCACATATGATTCTCATATCGACGAATGTGCTGGTTCATCTCTTGTATGTAGGCTGCAATAGATCCATCCTTCCTGGTGCGAATCATCTCTCATTGCTCATCCCGGCGTCCACATATCTGGTAGACGGTGTCTTTAAGATCCTTGTTCTACACCTCGCCTATGAATCCAATGGTGATGCGGGCGGCCATGCTCTTTCCTAATCTTTAGGTTGGAGCATCAAAGGAAAACTCGATGGGCTCGGTAATTGGTGCAAAAGTCCTTCCAGGAACACGAACTTGAATCATCCAGCCCTCCTCTTCTGGTAAAGTTGTAGTGAAGGTTCCGGTGAAGCTTGGTATGCTGATGTTCAGGTACTTAGTGACTTCCTTCAAGTGTCATCCGAAAGGAGTGTCGTCATCCAGCTAAGTGAACTTGTTCCTGGGGTCCGACATCTATAGACTAGAAATAGAGAAGAATTAGAAATGAGTAGAGAAGAGTATCATGTGGCTTTTCCTAGTGGTTGCGTCCTACAGTCAATGTGGGCTCTGATACCATCTCGTAGCAACCCGATCCCAATGGATCGAAGTCTCTATGCTTAAGTGTCATCCCTGGATCGTTATGCTGACACACACAATACTTGAGGATTTATAACTGAGTTCAATCACACACTTATTACATCGAGTGTCTCATAAAGAGTACTTATTACATAAATATGGCTGAAGGCCATCTAAAATAAAATACTGTGGAAGCTTCAAAGATAAATGAGTCCATCCAACTACACGGCAAAACTGAGTGCAAGACAATGACCTATCGCACCTTACTCCTTGTTTGAAAATTCTGCAACATGAGATGTTGCGGCCATGTCCGTCAGTACATGGAATATGCTGGCAATATCACACTATAGAGCAATGATGAATAATATCTATTGCTACATGCATATATGGCTGGTGGAGGCTCTAAGTTTAACATTTGCATAAAGCTAATT
This sequence comes from Triticum aestivum, assembly GCF_018294505.1. Taxonomy (NCBI): domain Eukaryota; kingdom Viridiplantae; phylum Streptophyta; class Magnoliopsida; order Poales; family Poaceae; genus Triticum; species Triticum aestivum. Next base: position 335,580,977 of record NC_057797.1, read on the forward strand.
TTTCCCTACAATAAAGGAATAAATTTTATTTACTACCAAGTTAATACCATTATTGAGAAGGTTTCCCAACTCAATCCCAAAATTATCAATAATAATAATAATAATAATAATAAAGTAATAACCCAACAAAGTCTTTAAGTAAAGTGATGAGATCAACCAATAATTGAAATACCAGATAATCAAAATGTCCATAACCAGGGACACGACAAATCATGATTTGTTTATACACTCTGCAGAGGTTTGCACACTTTTCTCCACAAGACTTGACCGCATCCATGATCGTAAGATCAAGACATAGCCTTTCTAAAGAGGATCCTTAACCGATATATAGGCCGGTACACCTACAATTCCCCTACATCTGTTAGCCCATCATGGAAACGTTTCCTACAACTTACTTAACTATGTCGGAGCCCATAATGGCTTGTGGGTGCACACGAAAGTTTCTAGCATGAATAATCTTATCCTTTTGAGCCTGGGTGGCATTCCATAGGATGATCATACAGGTACCCCGGGATCTCCTAGGACAACACTTGATTCCCTAGGTTCCCACAACCAATCCACCCAGATGTGTATTAAAGTAGCCACCTTAAGTTTCCCTTAGTCATTATCTCTCACAACTTGCATGATTCTCAAATACCAATCCCCGTCTATGAGCATGGCTAAGCAATATGAGCATAACGTATATTCCCGGGGTGATCAAAGGTATTAGGTTCCTACCTCAACAACTACATAGCAATAAGCACATGTTCCCAAACCAACACACACAATATTTGAGGGGTGTATCTAATGCAAGTAAAACTGGGTATAGGAAGAGTATGATCAAAGTGTAACTTGCCTTGCTGACGATCGGTAAACCCTAGGGATTCATAGTAGCAAGCCTCGCACTGTGGAAAGTCTATCATAGACAAACAATAGCATACATAAGCACGCACGCATGAAGATGCCAGGAAAACCAAAGAAAAAGATCTTAACAGAAAGTTTAGGTCAAGAACTTCTATTAGCAAAAAGAATCAACTAAATCGGAATTACGAAAATCAAGTTACGATCAAAAGAAGTTCAATACAAATCTGTTTGAAAACAAATTTTGATCTTTCAAAAATACTGCTAAGTTGGTTATCTGGATAGAGGGGATCATGCCGGAGAATTTGGTGTTGTTTCATTGGATTTGGATAAACGAGCAAAAAGTTGTGACCGTTTGAAGAACAGGGACTAATCTGCAAAGAAAATATTCATGGATGGGTCCCTGGCCGAAAACTGAAATAAAAAGAAAAATCTATCAGATGAACATCTGCTACGGGAGACTAACGAACGAAACCGTTCTTTAACAAATCGAAACAAACGAACATTCGCTAGATAGATCGAACCAAAAAAAATGAAATGAACCGAAACGAAAACCAGGAAGCCGAAAAAACTGATCTAGGGTTTTACTGGTTTTTCCGACGAGAACCGGTGACGAGCACCGGCGGTCAATGGCGGAGGCTGTGGAGGCATGGCGCAGCGGCGACGGCACAACGCAAAGCGGAAGACGGCGGCGGCTGGCTCGGGCGGCGGGGTTGCGGCAGGAGGCGGCGGCAAACGGGGTCCAGGGGGCCCCGGGGCGCAGCTTATAAAGGGGGGGGCTAGGGAGGCGGAGTCCCGAGCAGTGGCGGCTCCTCCCGTGTCCTGGCCGGACTCGGGGAAGGCGGCGGTAGCGCGGCTGGGCTTGGCCTGGCTCGACTGGGCCGGCCCAGTTCGACCGCGGTTGACTTTTTTTTGAAACATCGCAATGAAAAAAATCAAAATCAAAATAAAATAAAATCCTAAAAATTCCAAAAAACAATTTTCACCGTCCCCTCCTAATAAATGTCCTTAGGTGAACATTTTTCTAGACCTAAATGACTAAAGTAAAAATAAACATTTTAACACTGACAAAAATAATTAAACACACAAATAAAATTAAATAAAATATATTTTTATTCAAAAATAAATTTCCAATATTTCTTTGCTGTTTTTGAAAAGTCATATTATCTTCTCTCATTATTTTATTTATTTGCAAATATTGGAAAAATATTTTGAATAAATCACTTTGATCCTGTTTGCAAATTTGGAAAATTCAAAAATAGATTTTGGAGAAAACCTCCAACTCTCTCAATTGGTCCTTGAGTTGCTTAAGGTTTCTTGGATCAAAGATTCAAATAAAACAAATTCCAAGATGCATAAATGATGAATGCATATGAATGATCTAAATAACATCCAAATTGAAAATTGGGATGTTATAGGTGAATACCATGAGAAGTTTGATTCCTTGCATATTCTTTGGAGATATAAAGATGGTGATATTAGAGGCATGCTAGTGATTAATTGTGGATTAGTATAAATACGTGTGTTAAATTTTGTGATTATCGTAGCATGCACGTATGGTGAACCGTTATGTGATGAAGTCGGAGCATGATTTATCTTTTGATTGTCTTCCTTATGAGTGGCGGTCGGGGACGAGCGATGGAATTTTCCTACAAATCTATACCCCTAAGAGCATGCGTGTAGTACTTTGTTTCGACGACTAATAAAGTTTTGCAATAAGTATGTGAGTTCTTTATGAATAATGTTGAGTTCATGGATTATACGCACTCTCACCCTTCCACCTTTGCTAGCCTCTCTAGTACCGCGCAACTTCCGCTGGTGCATTATACCCATAGTTTACCTTCCTCAAAACAGCCACTATACCTACCTATTATGGCATTTCCATAGCCATTCCAAGATATATTGCCATGCAACTTCCACCATTCCATTTTATTATGACACGCTCCATCATTGTCATATTGCTTTCATGATAATGTAGTTCACATAGTATTTGTGGCAAGGCCACTGTTCATTTTTTATACATGTCACTCTTGATCATTGCACACCCCAGTACATCGCTGGAGGCATTCATATAGCGTCATATTTTGTTCTAGTATCAAGTTGTAATTCTTGAGTTGTAAGTAAATAAAAGTGTGATGATCATCATTATTAGAGCATTGTCCCATATGAGGAAAGGATGATGGAACCTATGATTCCCTTGCAAGTTGGGAGGAGTCTCCAGACTTTATAAAATAAATAAAAGAGGCCAAAGAAGCCCAAACAAAACAAAAAACGAGAGAAAAGAGAGAAGGGACAACGTTACTATCATTTTCCACACTTGTTCTTCAAAGTAGCACCATGATATTCATGATACAGAGTCTCCTATGTTGTCACTTTCATATACTAGTGGGAATTTTTCATTATAAAACTTGGCTTGTATATTCCAGTGATGGGCTTCCTCAAACTGCCCTAGGTCTTCGTGAGCAAGCGAGTTGGATGCACAACCACTTAGTTTATTTTTTAGCCTTCATACACTTATACCTCTAGTGCATTTGTTGCATGGCAATCCCTACTCACTCACATTGATATCTATTGATGGGAATCTCCATAGCTCGTTAATACGCCTAGTTGATGTGAGACTATCTCCTTCTTTTTGTCTTCTCCATAACCACCATATTCTATTCCACCTATAGTGCTATATCCATGGCTCACACTCATGTATTGCGTGAAAGTTGAAAAGGTTTGAGAACACCAAAAGTATGTAACAATTGCTTGGCTTGTCATCGGGGTTGTACATGATAAAATACTTTGTGTGATGAAGATGGAGCATAGCCAGACTATATGATTTTGTAGGGATAACTTTCTTTGGCCATGTTATTTTGAGAAGACATGATTGCTTTATTAGTATGCTTGAAGTATTATTGTTTTTATGTCAATATTAGACTTTTGTTTTGAATCTTATGGATCAGAATATTCATGCCACAATAAAGAAAATTACATGGATAAATATGTTAGGTAGCATTCCACATCAAAAATTCTATTTTTATCATTTACCTACTTGAGGACGAGTAGGAATTAAGCTTGGGATAATTGATACATCTCCAACGTATCTATAATTTTTTATTGTTCCATGCTATTATATTATCTATTTTGGATGTTTTATATGAATTATTATGCTATTTTATATTATTTTTTATACTAACTTATTAAACCACAGCCGAGTGCCAGTTTCTGTTTTTTTCCTTGTTTTTGAATTTCATAGAAAAGGAATGTCAAACGGAGTGCAAACAGAATAAAATTTACAATGATTTTTCTTGGAGCAAAAGACACACATAGGACTTGGAGAGGATGGGAGAAGAGTCCCGAGGGCTCCACAAGCCCTGAGGGCATGCCCTAGGGGGGCACCCCTGAATGGGCCCCTCGAGACTCCTCCAATCCTAATTCTTGGCCTATAAATTCAGAAATATTCCCAAACCAACAGAAGCGTCCACCAAAATACTTTTCCGCCACCGCAAGCCTACTGTTTCTGTGAGATCCCTTCTTGGGGCCTTTTCTGGCATCCTGCCGGAGGGGGATTCGTCCACTGAGGGCATCTACATCAATTCTATTGCCCTACCGATGAAGCGTGAGTAGTTTACCACAGACCTAGGGGTCCATAGCTAGTAGCTAGATGGATTATTCTCTCTCTTTGATCTTCAATACAATCTTCTCGTCGATGTTCTTGGAGTTCTATCCGACGTAATCTTCTTTTGCTGTGTGTTTGTCAAGATCCGATTAAATGTGGATTTTTGATCAGATTATCTATGAATACTATCTGTGTCTTCTCTGAATTCTTATATGCATGATTTAAATCTTTGTATTTCTCTTCGAATTATCGGTTTGGTTTGTCCAACTAGATTGGTATTTCTTGCAATGGGAGAGGTGCTTACTTTTGGGTTCAATCTTGCCATGTCCTCAACCAGTCACAAAGTAGGGGTAGCGAGGCATGTATTGTATTATTGCCATCAAGGGTCAAAAGATGGGGTTTTCATCATATTGCTTGACCTTATCCCTCTACATCATGTCATCTTACTTAAGACATTACTCCGTTCTTATGAACTTAATACGCTAGATGCATGCTGGATAGCGGTCAATGTGTGGAGTAATAGTAGTAGATGTAGATTCGTTTCGGTCTACTTCACACGGACGTGATGCAATATTCATAATCATTGCCTTGGTTATCGTCATTACTTTGCGCTTTTCTATCAATTGCTCGACAATAATTTGTTCACCCATCGTATTATTTTCCTTCAAGAGAGAAGCCTCTAGTGAAAACTATGCCCCTCGGTTCTATTTTCCATCATATATTTTTAGATCTATAAACCAAAAAAACCCAAAAGTACCTTCCTGCAATTTATTTACATTTATTTTGTTTTATGTTTTAGTTATCTTTAATATCTATCTCTACCAGGTCTCATCCTTGCAAGTGACCGTGAAGGGATTGATGTTGCTTCTTGAGCTTTCGCTGGTTTTTCCCTTGAAGATGAAAGGGTGATGCAGCAAAGTAGAGATAAGTATTTCTCTCAGCTGAGAACGAAGGTATCAATCCAGTAGGAGAAACAAGGAAGTCCCCAATCTATGCACCTGCACAAACAATCAAGCACTTGCACCCAACACGATAAAGGGGTTGTTAATCCCTTCATGGTCACTTGCAAAGGTGAGATCTGATAGAGATAGCTATAAAGGATTACTAAAACGTAAAACAAAAAAGTAAACAAATTGCAGCAAGGTATTTTTGGGTTTTTTGGTTTATAGGTCTGAAAATATATGATGGAAAATAGACCTGGGGGCCATAGGTTTCACTAGAGGCTTCTCTCTTGAAGGAAAATAATACGATGGGTGAACAAATTACTATCGAGCAATTGATAGAAAAGCGCAAAGTTATGACAATATCCAAGGCAATGATTATGAATATAGGCATCACGTTTGTGTCAAGTAGACCTACTCCTGCCTGCATCCAGTAATATTACTCCACACATCGAACAATATCCAACATCCATCTAGAGTATTAAGTTCATAAGAACGGAGTAACGCCTTAAGCAAGATGACATGATGTAGAAGGATAAACTCAAACAACATGATGAAAACCCCATCTTTTTACCGTGATGGCACCAATACAAATGCGTGCTTCGCTACCCCTACTTTGTCACTAGGTGAGGACACCGCAAGGTTGAACCCAAAACTAAGAACCTCTCCCATGCAAGAAAACCTAATCTAGTTGGCCAAACCAAACCGATAATTCGAAGAGAAATACAAAGATATCAAATCATGCATATGAGAATTCAGAGGAGACTCAAATAATATTCATAGATAATCTGATCATAAATCCACAATTCATCGATCTTGGCAAACACACCGCAAAAGAAGATTACATCGGATAGATCTCCAAGAACATCTAGGAGAACATTGTATTGAAGATCAAAGAGAGAGAGAAGAAGCCATCTAAGTACTAGCTATGGACCCGTAGGTTTGTCGTAAACTACTCACGCTTCATCGGAAGGGCATTAAAGTTGATTTAGATGCCCTCCGTGATCGAATCCCCTTTGGAAGGATGCCTGAAAAGGCCTCAAGATGGGATCTCACGGGAACACAAGGTTACGGTGGCGGAAAAGTATTTTGGTGGACGCTTCTGTTGATAATGGAGTGTAGCGACCCGACCTCAGACGGTCAAGTCTCTGTGCTTTAGTGTCATCCCTGGATCGGTAATGCTGATACACACAATACTCGAAGGATTTATAATAGAGTAGCAATCACACACTTATTATATCGAATGTCTCAAAAGAGAACTTATTACAATAAATATGGCTTAAGGCCATCTAATTAAGATAATAGCAGAAGGCTTGGAAGATAAAGCGAGTCCACCAACTCCAACTGTTGGGTTTCGTAGTAATTTCAAAAAAATTCCTACGCACACGCAAGATCATGGTGATGCATAGCAACGAGAGGGGGAGAGTGTGATCTACGTACCCTTGTAGATTGACAACGGAAGCGTTAGCACAACGCGGTTGATATAGTCGTACGTCTTCACGATCCGACCGGTCCAAGCACCGTTACTCCGGTACCTCCGAGTTCTTGGCACACGTTCAGCTCGATGACGCTCCCCGGGCTCCGATCCAGCAAAGCTTCAGAGAGGAGTTCCGTCAGCACGACGGCGTGGTGACGATCTTGATGTTAAATTGTCGCAGGGCTTCGCCTAAGCACCGCTACAATATGACCGAGGTGGAATATGGTGGAGGGGGGCACCGCACACGTCTAAGGAATGATCACGAAGATCAACTTGTGTGTCTATGGGGTGCCCCCTGCCCCCGTATATAAAGGAGTGGAGGAGAGGAGGGCCGGTCCTCTCTATGGCGCGCCCTAGGGGAGTCCTACTCCCACCGGGAGTAGGATTTCCCCTTTCCTAGTCCAACTAGGAGTCCTTCCAAGTATTAGGAGTAGGAGACAAGGAAGGGGAAGGGAGAAGGGAAGGAAGGAGGGGGCGCAGCCCCTCCCCCTAGTCCAATTCGGACTAGGCCTTGGGGGGCATGCGGCCTGCCCTAGGCAGTCCCTCTCTCTTTCCCGTATGGCCCAATAAGGCCCAATACTTCTCCCCCGTATTCCCGTAACTCCCTAGTACTCCGAAAAATACCTGAATGACTCGGAACCTTTCCGATGTCCGAATATAGTCGTCCAATATATCGATCTTTACGTCTCGACCATTTCGAGACTCCTCGTCATGTCCCCGATCTCATCCGGGACTCCGAACTCCTTCGGTACATCAAACCTCATAACCTCATAATATAACTGTCATCGAAACCTTAAGCGTGCGGACCCTACGGTTCGAGAACAATGTAGACATGACCGAGACACGTCTCCGGTCAATAACCAATAGCGGGACCTGGATGCCCACATTGGCTCCTACATATTCTACGAAGATCTTTATCGGTCGGACCGCATAACAACATACGTTGTTCCCTTTGTCATCGGTATGTTACTTACCCGAGATTCGATCGTCGGTATCCTATAACTAGTTCAATCTCGTTACCGGCAAGTCTCTTTACTCGTTCCGTAATACATCATCCCGCAACTAACTCATTAGTTGCAATGCTTGCAAGGCTTATGTGATGTGTATTACCGAGAGGGCCCAGAGATACCTCCCCGACAATCGGAGTGACAAATCCTAATCTCGAAATACGCCAACCCAACATGTACCTTTGTAGACACCTGTAGAGCACCTTTATAATCACCCAGTTACGTTGTGACGTTTGGTAGCACACAAAGTGTTCCTCCGGCAAACGGGAGTTGCATAATCTCATAGTCATAGGAACATGTATAAGTCATGAATAAAGCAATAGAAACATACTAAATGATCGGGTGCTAAGCTAATGGAATGGGTCATGTCAATCAGATCATTCATCTAATGATGTGATCCCATTAATCAAATAACAACTCTTTGTCTATGGTTAGGAAACATAACCATCTTTGATTAATGAGCTAGTCAAGTAGAGGCATACTAGTGACACTCTGTTTGTCTATGTATTCACACATGTATTATGTTTCCGGTTAATACAATTCTAGCATGAATAATAAACATTTATCATGATATAAGGAAATAAATAATAACTTTATTATTGCCTCTAGGGCATATTTCCTTCAGTCTCCCACTTGCACTAGAGTCAATAATCTAGTTCACATCACCATGTGATTTAACACCAATAGTTCACATCTTTATGTGATTGGTTCACATCTCCATGTGACTAACACCCAAAGGGTTTACTAGATTCAGTAATCTAGTTCACATTGCTATGTGATTAACACCCAAAGAGTACTAAGGTGTGATCATGTTTTGCTTGTGAGAGAATCTTAGTCAACGGGTCTGCCACATTTAGATCCGCATGTATTTTGCAAATTTCTATGTCAACAATGCTCTGCTCAGAGCATGGAGCTACTCTAGCTAATTGCTCCCACTTTCAATGTGTATCTAGATCGAGACTTAGAGTCATCCAGATTTGTGTCAAAACTTGCATCGACGTAACTCTTTACGACGAACCTTTTGTCACCTCCATAATCGAGAAACATATCCTTATTCCACTAAGGATAATTTTGACCGCTGTCTAGTGATCTACTCCTAGATCACTATTGTACTCCCTGCCAAAATCAGTGTAGGGTATACAATAGATCTGGTACACAGCATGGCATACTTTATAGAACCTATGGCCAAGGCATAGGGAATGACTTTCATTCTCTTTCTATCTTCTGTTGTGGTCGGGCTTTGAGTCTTACTCAATTTCACACCTTGTAACACAGGCAAGAACTCTTTCTTTGACTGTTCTATTTTGAACTACTTCAAAATCTTGTCAAGGTATGTACTCATTGAAAAACTTATCAAGCGTCTTGATCTATCTCTATAGATTTTGATGCTCAATATGTAAGCAGCTTCACCGAGGTCTTTCTTTGAAAAAAATCCTTTCAAACTCTCCTTTATGCTTTGCAGAATAATTCTACATTATTTCTAATCAACAATATGTCATTCACATATACTTATCAGAAATGTTGTAGTGCTCCCACTCACTTTCTTGTAAATACAGGCTTCACCGCAAGTCTGTATAAACTATATGCTTTGATCAACTCATCAAAGCGTATATTCCAACTCCGAGATGCTTGCACCAGTCCATAGATGGATCGCTGGAGCTTGCACATTTTGTTAACACCTTTAGGATCGACAAAACCTTCTGGTTGCATCATATACAACTCTTCTTAAATAAATCCATTAAGGAATGCAGTTTTGTTTATCCATTTGCCAGATTTCATAAAATGCGGCAATTGCTAACATGATTCGGACAGACTTAAGCATAGATACGAGTGAGAAACTCTCATCGCAGTCAACACTTTGAACTTGTCAAAAACCTTTTGCGACAATTCTAGCTTTGTAGATAGTAACACTACTATCAACGTCTGTCTTCCTCTTGAAGATCCATTTAATCTCAATGGCTTGCCGATCATTGGGCAAGTCAATCAAAGTCCATACTTTGTTCTCATATATGGATCTCATCTTAGATTTCATGGCTTCAAGCCATTTTGCGGAATCTGGGCTCATCATCGCTTCCTCATAGTTCATAGGTTCGTCATGGTCAAGTAACATGACCTCCAGAACAGGATTACCGTACCACTCTGGTGCGGATCTCACTCTGGTTTACCTACGAGATTCGGTAGTAACTTGATCTGAAGTTACATGATCATCATAATTAGCTTCCTCACTAATTGGTGTAGTAGTCACAAGAACAGATTTCTGTGATGAACTAATTTCCAATAAGGGAGAAGGTACAATTACCTTACCAAGTTCTACTTTCCTCCCACTCACTTCTTTCAAGAAAAACTCCTTTTCTAGAAAGGATCCATTCTTAGCAACGAATGTCTTGCCTTCGGATCTGTGATAGAAGGTGTACCCAATAGTCTCCTTTGGGTATCCTATGAAGACATATTTCTCCGATTTGGGTTTGAGCTTATCAGGATGAAACTTTTTCATATAAGCATCACAATCCCAAACTTTAAGAAACGACAACTTTGGTTTCTTGCCAAACCACAATTCAGATTGTGTCGTCCCAACGGACTTAGATGGTGCCCTTTTAAACGTGAATGCAGTTGTCTTTAATGCATAACCCCAAAACGATAGTGGTAGATTGGTAAGAGACATCATAGGTCGCACCATATCTAATAAAGTACGGTTATGACGTTTGGACACACCATTATGCTGTGGTGTTCCAGGTGGCGTGAGTAGTGAAACTATTTCACATTGTTTTAACTGAAGACCAAACTCATAACTCAAATACTCTTCTCCACAATCAGATCGTAGAAACTTTATTTTCTTGTTATGATGATTTTCCACTTCACTCTGAAATTCTTTGAACTTTTCAAATGTTTCAGACTTATGTTTCATCAAGTAGATATACTCATATCTGCTCAAATCATCTATGAAGATCAGAAAATAATGATACCTGTCGCGAGCCTCAATATTCATCGGACCACATACATCAGTATGTATGATTTCCAACAAATTTGTTGCTCGCTCCATTGTTCCGAAGAATGGAGTCTTAGTCATCTTGCCCATGAGGCATGGTTCGCAAGCATCAACTGATTCATAATCAAGTGATTCCAAAAGCCCATCAGCATGGAGTTTCTTCATGCGCTTTACACCAATATGACCTAAACAGCAGTGCCACAAATAGGTTGCACTATCATTATTAACTTTGCATCTTTTGGTTCCAATATTATGATTATGTGTATTACTACGATCGAGATCCAATGAACTATTTTCATTGGGTGTGTAACCATATAAGGTTTTATTCATGTAAACAGAACAACAATTTATTCTTTTACTTAAATGAATAACCGTATTACAATAAACATGATCAAATCATATTCATGCTCAACGCAAACACCAAATAACACTTATTTAGGTTCAACACTAATCCCAAAAGTATAGGGAGTGTGCGATGATGATCATATCAATCTTGGAACCACTTCCAACACACATCGTCACTTCACCCTTAACTTGTCTCTGTTTATTCTGCAACTCCTGTTTCGAGTTACTAATCTTAGCAACTGAACTAGTATCTATTACTGAGGGGTTGCTATAAACACTAGTAAAGTACACATCAATAACATGTATATCAAATATACTTATGTTCACTTTGCCATCCTTCTTATCCGCCAATCATTTGGGGTAGTTCTGCTTCCAGTGACCAGTCCCTTTGCAGTAGAAGCACTTAGTCTCAGGCTTAGGATCAGACTTGGGCTTCTTCACTTGAGCAGCAACTTGCTTGCCGTTCTTCTTGAAGTTCCCCTTCTTCCCTTTGCCCTTTCCTTGAAACTAGTGGTCTTGTCAACCATCAACACTTGATGTTTTTCTTGATTTCTACCTTCGTTGATTTCAGCATCACGAAGAGCTTGGGAGTTGTTTCCGTTATCCCTTGCATATTATAGTTCATCACGAAGTTCTACTAACTTGGTGATGGTGACTAGAGAATTCTGTCAATCACTATCTTATCTGGAAGATTAATCCCACTTGATTCAAGCGATTGTAGTACCCAGACAATCTGAGCACATGCTCACTAGTTGAGCAATTCTCCTCCATCTTTTAGCTATAGAACTTGTTGGAGACTTCATATCTCTCAACTCGGGTATTTGCTTGAAATATTAACTTCAACTCCTGGAACATCTCATATGGTCCATGACATTCAAAACGTCTTTGAAGTCCCGATTCTAAGCCATTTAAGTATGGTGCACTAAACTATCAAGTAGTCATCATATTGAGCTAGCCAAACGTTCATAACGTCTGCATCTGCTCCTGCAATAGGTCTGTCACCTAGCGGTGCATCAAGGACATAATTCTTCTGTGCAGCAATGAGGATAAACCTCAGATCACGGATCCAATCCGCATCATTGCTACTAACATCTTTCAACACAATTTTCTCTAGGAACATATCAAAATAAACACAGGGAAGCAACAACGCGAGCTATTGATCTATAACATAATTTGCAAAATACTACCAGGACTAAGTTCATCATAAATTTAAGTTCAATTTAATCATATTACTTAAGAACTCCCACTTAGATAGACATCCCTCTAATCCTCTAAGTGATTACGTGATCCAAATCAACTAAACCATGTCTGATCATCACGTGAGATGGAGTAGTTTCATTGGTGAACATCGCTATGTTGATCATATCTACTATATGATTCACGCTCGACCTTTCGGTCTCCGTGTTCCGAAGCCATATCTGTATATGCTTGGCTTGTCAAGTATAACCTGAGTATTCCGCGTGTGCAACTGTTTTGCACCCGTTGTATTTGAATGTAGAGCCTATCACACCCGATCATCACGTGGTGTCTCAGCACGAAGAACTTTTGCAACGGTGCATACTCAGGGAGAACACTTCTTGATAATTAGTGAGAGATCATCTTAAAATGCTACCGTCAATCAAAGCAAGATAAGATGCATAAAAGATAAACATCACATGCAATCAATATAAGTGATATGATATGGCCATCATCATCTTGTGCTTGTGATCTCCATCTTCGAAGCACCTTCGTGATCACCATCGTCACCGGCGCGACACCTTGATCACCATTGTAGCATCGTTGTCGTCTCGCCAATCTTATGCTTCCACGACTATTGCTACCGCTTAGTGATAAAGTAAAGCATTACAGGGCAATTGCATTGTATACAATAAAGCGACAACCATATGGCTCCTGCCAGTTGCCGATAACTCGGTTACAAAACATGATCATCTCATACACTAAAATTAGCATCATGTCTTGACCATATCACATCACAACATGCCCTGCAAAAACAAGTTAGACGTCCTCTACTTTGTTGTTGCAAGTTTTACGTGGCTGCTACGGGCTTAAGCAAGAAACAATCTTACCTACGCATCAAAACCACAATGATAGTTTGTCAAGTTGGTGCTGTTTTAACCTTCGCAAGGACCGGGCGTAGCCACACTCGGTTCAACTAAAGTTGGAGAAACTGTCACCCGCTAGCCACCTTTGTGCAAAGCACGTCGGGAGAACCGGTCTCGTGTAAGCGTACGCGTAATGTCGGTCTGGTCCGCTTCGTCCAACAATACCGCCAAACCAAAGTATGACATGCTAGTAAGCAGTATGACTTATATCGCCCACAACTAACTTGTGTTCTACTCGTGCATATAACATCAACACATAAAACCTAGGCTCGGATGCCACTGTTGGGTTTCGTAGTAATTTCAAAAAAATTCCTACGCACACGCAAGATCATGGTGATGCATAACAGCGAGAGGGGGAGAGTGTGATCTACGTACCCTTGTAGATTGACAACGGAAGCATTAGCACAACGCGGTTGATGTAGTCGTACGTCTTCACGATCCGACCGATCCAAGCACCGTTACTCCGGTACCTCCAAGTTCTTGGCACACGTTCAGCTCGATGACGCTCCCCGGGCTCCGATCCAGCAAAGCTTTGGGGAGGAGTTCCGTCAGCACGACGGTGTGGTGACGATCTTGATGTTCAACTGTCGTAGGGCTTCGCCTCAGCACCGCTACAATATGACCGAGGTGGAATATGGTGGAGGGGGGAACCGCACACGGCTAAGGAACAATCACGAAGATCAACTTGTGTGTCTATGGGGTGCCCCCTGCCCCCGTATATAAAGGAGTGGAGGAGAGGAGGGCCGGCCCTCTCTATGGCGTGCCCTAGGGGAGTCCTACTCCCACCGGGAGTAGGATTCCCCCTTTTTCTAGTCCAACTAGGAGTCCTTCCAAATATTAGGAGTAGGAGACAAGGAAGGGGAAGGGAGAAGGGAAGGAAGGAGGGGGCGCAGCACCTCCACCTAGTCCAATTCGGACTAGGCCTTGGGGGGGCGCGCGGCCTGCCCTAGGCAGTCCCTCTCTCTTTCCCGTATGGCCCAATAAGGACCAATACTTCTCCCCCGTATTCCCGTAACTCCCCGGTACTCCGAAAAATACCCGAATCACTCGGAACCTTTACGATGTCCGAATATAGTCGTCCAATATATTGATCTTTACTTCTCGACCATTTCGAGACTCCTCGTCATGTCCCCGATCTCATCCGGGACTCCGAACTCCTTCGGTACATCAAAACTCATAAACTCATAATATAACTGTCATCGAAACCTTAAGCATGCGGACCCTACGGTTCGAGAACAATGTAGACATGACCGAGACACGTCTCCGGTCAATAACCAATAGCGGGACCTGGATGCCCATATTAGCTCCTACATATTCTACGAAGATCTTTATCGGTCAGACCGCATAACAACATACGTTGTTCCCTTTGTCATCGGTATGTTACTTACCCGAGATTCGATCGTCGGTCTCCTATACCTAGTTCAATCTCGTTACTGGCAAGTCTCTTTACTCGTTCCGTAATACATCATCCTGCAACTAACTCATTAGTTGCAATGCTTGCAAGGCTTATGTGATGTGCATTACCGAGAGGGCCCAGAGATACCTCCCCGACAATCGGAGTGAAAGATCCTAATCTCGAAATACGCCAACCCAACATGTACCTTTGGAGACACCTGTAGAGCACCTTTATAATCACCCAGTTACGTTGTGACGTTTGGTAGCACACAAAGTGTTCCTCCGGCAAACGGGAGTTGCATAATCTCATAGTCATAGGAACATGTATAAGTCATGAAGAAAGCAATAGCAACATACTAAACGATCGGGTGTTAAGCTAATGGAATGGGTCATGTCAATCAGATCATTCATCTAATGATGTGATCCCATTAATCAAATAACAACTCTTTGTCTATGGTTAGGAAACATAACCATCTTTGATTAATGAGCTAGTCAAGTAGACGCATACTAGTGACACTCTGTTTGTCTATGTAATCACACATGTATTATGTTTCTGGTTAATACAATTCTAGCATGAATAATAAACATTTATCATGATATAAGGAAATAAATAATAACTTCATTATTGCCTCTAGGGCATATTTCCTTCACCAACGGCATAGCTGAGTGCACGACAAACGACCGAGCGCACCTTACTCTTTGTCTGAAAAGTCTGCAACATGATATGTTGCAGCCCGAAACGGGTCAGCACATGGAATATGCTAGCAATATAAAACAAGAGAGCAATGAACAGATAAATGCTATCACTACATGCATATATGTCTGGTGGAGGCTCTATGGTTATATTGTTTTGCGAAAAGCCAATTTTCCCCTACAACAAACGAATATATTTGATTTAGCTATCATGGTAGTTGAAACATTAAGAAGGTTCCTCCAACTCAATGCCAATTAAAGTAGTCATTAACATACCAACAAATTAATTTAGAGTGATGAGATCAAATCAATAATTCAAGTACCAGATACTCAAGATGTCCATAGCCGGGGACACGGCTAACCATGATTAGTTTATACACTCTGCAGAGGTTTGCACGCTTTTCCCCACAAGACTCGATCTCCTCCATTGGATTTCTCACACTACAGGGTGTTTGAGAAAATGGATGACCAAGACACAGTCTTTCAGAAGCATTAACTCTTTACTCTGGGTGGATAGTTACACCTACTTTCCCCTACATCTGCTAGCCCACCATTGAAAGAGGTCACGCAACATACTCAACTATGCCAGAGCCTATAATTTCTTGTGGTTGCACACGAAAGTTTCTAGCATGAATAATCTTATGATCCCTTTGAGCCTGGGTGGTAGACCGTAGGATGATCATACGGGTACTCCGGGATATCCTTGGACAACAGTGGATTCTCTAGGTGCCCACAAGCAATCCACCCAGATGTGTATTAAAGTTGCCACCTTAAGTTGAACCATTAATTAACAACTCACATCTGTCATGGAAACACTCAAACCTAATCCACGTCTACGGCATAGCATGGCAAAATAAGCATAACATAGAAGTAACTCCCAAGGGTTTGATAATAAAACAGGTAATAGGTTCTACCTCATCATCTACTTCCCAGACCCACATGTTAAGAGATCCTACTCATGCAATGTGTGAGGGTTGAACTAATGCATAAAAACTGGGTAATAAAGGGGTATGATCAAAGTGTTGCTTGCCTTGCTGGCGATCTGCAAATCCTAAAGACTCGTAGTAGCACGCTTCGCACTTCGGGAATTCTATCGCAAACAAACAATAGCATACATAAGCACTCAAGCAAACATGCACGGGTAAAACTCAAATAAGACGATCTAACCAGAAAGTTCAACTGAAGAACTCCGTTTTGCAAAAAAGAATCAAATCAAACGGAGCAACAAAACTCAAACTACGAAAGAAACAAGATCTGATTATTAATCTGGACTAAAGTCAAATTTTACAGTACCAAAATCTTGTTCAAGTTGGTTAAACAGAAAGAGGGCTTCGAGATGAAGATCTAGGCGCTTGTTTCACCTGATTCAGATAAACGAGCGAAAAGATATACTAAAACGAAGATTAGGGCAGAAATCGCGATCGAAAATAATCGCGGAAAACCCTAAATAAATGAGATGAACGGGCTAACGAACGAACGTTCGCTGTCTGCGGCTAACTGACGAACAGCGTTCGTTAAAATGAACATATGGACGAACGTTCGTGATTTAACTAAACCAAAGAAAAACCGAACAAAACTGATCTAATAAAAAACCGATCTAGGGTTTTCTGAAAAAGAAGAACCAGGGTTAACCGAAGAAAACCGACCGGTCAACGGTGTGGTGAACGGCGGGGTCAACAGCAAGGCCAAGGCGAGGTCCGACGCAGCGCCGGCGCGGGCGCCGGCGCGAGCTAGGGTTTGGGCGATGGGGTTGGTGGCTTGGGCCTTCGGGGCGGCCGGCTCGGGCTGGTGACTTTTTTTAAATAAATCCTGATGCGGAAAAACAAATAAAATAAATACTAAACGGAGTCCAAAAATCCTGAAGTAAATTTCAACGTTCTCTAATAATATTGCGGACAAAGCGAACATTTATTTGGGCCTCTAATGCAATTTTGAAAAATGCATTTTTTTTCCTAATTCAAATAAAATAGCAACAAAAGTCCAAAAGAAATATTTATTTGATTTTAATATGTTTCCTCCAATATTCCCTTTATTTTGGAGAAGACATATTATCTCCTCTCATATATTTTAGTATGAAATATTTTCGAAGAAAAAAATAATTAAAACCAAAGTGATCGTTCTTTCGATATTTGATAAAATTCAAATATGAAAAACGTGAAATCCCCAACTCTCTGTGTGGGTCCTTGAGTTGCTTAGAATTTCGAGGGTCGCAAAAAAAGCAGTAAAATATGATATGCATGAACGACCTATGCATAACATTCCAAATTGAAAATTTGGGATGTTACAAACCTACCCCCATTAAGATGAATCTCGTCATCGAGATTCGGGTTGGCTAGAAAATAGGTGTGGGTGTTCTTTGTGTAGATCATCCTCTCGTTCCCGGGTGGCTTCATCCTCGGTATGGTGGCTCCACTAGACTTTGCAAAATTTAATAACCTTGCTGCGGGTAACTCGACTGGCAAACTCGAGAATCTTGACTGGTTTCTCCTCATAGGTCAGATCACTATCCAACTGAATTGCTTCCAGGGGCACTATATCTCTGAGAGGAATCTCGGACATCTCTGCATGGCACTTCTTCAACTGGGAAACGTGAAACACATCATGAACTCCTGACATTCCTTCGGGTAAATCCAACTTGTAGGCTACCTCTCCCATACGTTCCAAAACACGGTACGGTCCTACAAACCTCGGGGCTAACTTTCCCTTAACTCCAAAATGTTTAACACCTCGAAGTGGTGAAACATGGAGATATGCTCTATCTCCAATTTCATAGACTACCTCCTTGCGTTTTGAGTCTGCATAACTCTTCTGTCTGGACTGAGCTGCCTTCAGTCTACCTCGAATCAGCTTAATCTTCTCTTCGGACTCCTTAATCAAATCTGGTCCAAACAACTGACGGTCTCCAACTTCATCCCACATGAACGGTGTCCGGTATCTTCTTCCATACACGGCTTCAAACGGTTCCATCTTCAAACTGGCTTGGTAGTTGTTGTTGTATGCGAACTCCGCGTAGGGCAAGTTGTCATCCCAACTAGAACCATAGTCTAGCGCACAAGCTCTCAGCATGTCCTCCAGAATCTGATTGACTCTCTTGGTCTGTCCATCCGTCTGCGGATGAAAAGCGGTACTGAACTCTAGCCTGGTACCCAAAGTCTGGTGCAGCCGGTGCCAAAACTTTGAAGTAAAATGCATTCCTCTATCTGATACGATGGTCCTCGGAACTCCATGCAGACATACGATCCTGGTCATATATATCTTTGCCAACTTCGCACTGGTATAAGTGGTCTTCACGGGGATAAAGTGAGCTACTTTGGTCAAATGATCCACCACTACCCAGATAGAATCATATCCTGATCGGGTCCTGGGTAATCCGGTGATAAAATCCATGCCAAACTTGTCCCACTTCCATTCGGGTATCGGCATAGGCTGTAGTAATCCTGCTGGCTTCTGATGTTCTACCTTTACTCTCTGACATACATCACATATGGCTACATACTCGGCAATGTCCATCTTCATTCCAGTCCACCAGAAACGCTCCATCAAATCCAAATACATCTTGATGTTTCCGGGATGTATCGAGTATGGTGAGTCATGAGCTTCCTGTAGTATCAACTTCCTGATCTTGGCATTATTGTGCACAAAAGACGGTCCTCAAACCACAAGGTGTCGTGCTCATCCTCACGAAAACCTTTGTCTTTACCTTCACTCATATTCTCCTTTATCTCGGCAATTTCTTTGTCATCCTTTTGAGCTTCTCGAATCTTTCCCAATAATGTCGGCTGCACTTCCATTGTTGTAACAAAACCTCTAGGAACTATCACCAAACGAAGCTCCTGAGATCTTCTGCTAACTCCTTCGGCAATCCTTTGCTTATTAAGGTATTGACATGACTCTTCCGGCTCAAAGTGTCTGCTACGATGTTGGCCTTGCCGGGATGATAGTGCAACTTCATATCATAATCCTTTATGAGCTCCAACCATCTCCTCTGCCTGAGATTCAGCTCCTTTTGAGTAAAAATGTACTTCAATCTCTTGTGATCCGTGTACACATCACAACAGTTTCCAATAAGAAAGTGTCGCCGGGTCTTGAGTGAATATACCACAGCTGCTAACTCCAAATCATGGGTGGCATAATTCAACTCATGCGGTCAAAGTTGTCGTGAGGCATAGGAAACAACTCTTCCATCTTGCATAAGTACACTTCCGAGTCCTAAGCGAGAGGCGTCGCAATACACTTGGAAATCCTTACGTATATCTGGCAGAATCAACACTGGGGCCGTAGTCAAACGTTTCTTCAACTCGTGGAAACTTGCTTCACATTCTTCAGTCCACTGGAACTTGGTGTCCTTCTTCAACAACGCCGTCATGGGCTTCGCAATCTTAGAAAAATTCTCAATGAATCTTCGGTAATACCCGCGAGTCCAAGAAAACTGCGGATCTCTCCAACCGAGGTGGGTGCCAACCACTCAGTGACTAACTGAACCTTGGTAGGGTCTACGGCTATACCCTCTCCTGATATAAGATGTCCAAGGAATCCTACTCCCTTCAACCAAAACTCACATTTGCTAAACTTGGCGTATAACTGGTGTTCCCTGAGCTTCTCAAGAACTAAACGCAAATGCTCCTTATGCTCTTCTTCCTTCTTCTAGTATACCAAGATATCATCAATGAACACCATGACAAACTTATCCAAGAACTCCATGAACACCTTGTTCATCATACTCATGAAATAGGCAGGGGCATTAGTCAATCTGAATGACATAAGCGTATACTCGTACAACCCATACCTGGTGGTGAAAGCTGTCTTAGGTATATCTTGTTCTCGAATCTTCAACTGGTGGTATCCTGATCGAAGATCGGTCTTGGAAAAGACTTTTGCTCCTTGCAACTGGTCAAACAGATCTTTAATCATCGGCAGTGGGTACTTGTTCTTGATTGTTACTTCATTCAATGCCCGATAATCAACCACCATTCTCAGAGACTTATCCTTCTTCTGAACCAGGAGCACTGGGGCTCCCCATGGTGACAAACTTCGTCAAATGTAACCTTTCTCCAATAACTCCTTAATCTGTTTCTTAATCTCCTCTAGATCATTTGCGGGCATCTGGTATGGTCTCTTTGATATTGGTCCGGTGGCTGGCAATAACTCTATGAAAAATTCAATGTCTCGATCCGGGGGCATGTCTAGTTGTTCCTCTAGAAATACATCTGGGTAATCCTTCACTACAGGCACTTCCTCCTGAACAACTCCCTAGAGGGAATTTATGTGAGTACTCTTAGGAGTATACCTGGATACATACTTAATCCTTTTCCCTTCCGGTGTGGTGAGCAGAATTAACTTACTGGCGCAATCGATGTTTTGTCCATACATCGATAGCCAATCCATACCGAGTAACACATCCAATCCTTGGGATTCCAAAATTATCAAGTCTGAGGGGAAAACATGCCTACCTATGGTCAATGGCATCTGAAAACATCCCTGACTAGCCATATACTCTGCTCCTGGTGAGCTTACTAACATGGGTGTCCTAAGTACCTTGGTGGGCAACTTATATTTATCCACAGATGCCCTTGAAATGTATGAATGTGATGCACCAGTATCAAAAAGAACTATTGTGGTAAATGACTTAACCAAAAACTTACCAATAACTGCATCAGGCTGCTCTTCGACCTCCTCCACGTTCACGTGGTTCACTTGTCCCTTGTTGAATGGGTTAGGCTTCTTCCCAGAGCTTCCGTTGCCATTCCCATTCTTTGCTTCAGAACTCTCGGTGGCGTAGTGTCCAGTCTTCCCGCAATTGAAACAAGTAATGTTACTCAGGTCCTTCTTGGCAGGCGTTGCTGGGTTAGAGCGGTTCTGATTGCTACCTGATCCACTCCCATTTCCATTCCTAGGGCCGTGGTGGTTATGCGGAATTCCTCCATTATGGTTTTGACCTACATGGTTATGGGTAAATCCTCCCGGGTTTGGGGTGAAACGGGGTTTCTGCTGAGCTCCTGAATTGTACTTCCCTTGTCCATACTTCCTCTTGCGGCTCCCAATCTGTTGTTGCTTCGCTTCAATCATAAGAGCCTTGTCTACCAACTCCGGGTAGTTGTTGAATGTTGCCAGCATCAACTACATGCTCATCTCATCATTTAGCCCGTCCATAAACTTCTCCTGCTTCACGGCATCTGTGGCCACATCATCAGGGGCATCATGAGATAACTTACTAAACTCCTCCACGTACTGCCCCACAGTACGGTTGCCCTGGCTTAAGTTGCGAAACTCACGCTTCTTCATGCTCATAGCTCCAGTTGAGACATGGGCTGTGCGGAATGCTTGCTGAAACTGCTCCCAAGTAACATTGGCTATGGGGAAAGTTGTTATGTAATTCTTCCACCATGCGGTTGCGGGTCCATCCAATTGGTGTGCCGCAAAACGCACCTTCTCAGCATCTGTGTAACTGGCAGTGGTTAACTCCCTTCCAATCCTTCGTAGCCAGTCATCCGCAACTATGGGCTCGGTGCTACTGGAAAACACCGGTGGTTGTAGCCTCAGAAAACGGGTTAAGTTGTCCACTTGAGGTGGTGGCGGTGGGTTATTATTATTGTTGTTGTTTTTGCCCTGATTCTGAACTAGCAACTGCATCAGTGTATTCTGCTGCTGGATCAACTGAGTGAGTTCCGGTGGGAAAGCAAATCCGGGGTCACGTCTCGGAGGCATCTGATGGCTTTAGAGGGGAGAGATTAGAATAGAATGAGGTCTAATGAGAAAGCACTACCCATATGCACATGAGACAAACACAATCATATCATATCACTCAATCAATCAAGCAAGGGTATACAATCGATCTAACTATCGTTACAGTGCTCGGACTACTAATATTTACATGGGGGAATACTACTAGTAATATGGTGGTCTACTAGAAATTTTGATCGGTGGAAGACTCCATGATATCCGCCCCAGCTTCGTCTTCAGAGTCATCATCACTACCATCAGGGTCAGAGTCGGTGTCGTCGATGATGATGTAGTCTTCAGAATGAATCTCCTTACGTTCGTTGTCTTCTCCTCCTAGCGCGGGGTCTCCCGTGAAAACTCCTAGCTTCCTTGTCAGGTCGTCATTCTTCTCCACAAGTACTGCCATTTCCTCCTCATAACCATCGCGTGTAGACTTGAGCTCCTCTTCCAGCTCTGTGATCCTGGTCATTGCTTTCTTCAAATCTACCATGCTTGCGCATATCTGGTTCTCCTGGCGACGTATGTGATGATTTAACTCCTGGATGACTGCTGCAATGGGCCTGTCCTTCCTAGTGTTGATCATCTCCCATTTCTCATCTCGGTGCCCACATATCTGGTAGATAGTGTCCTTTAGCTCCTTGTGGTAAACTTCGCCGATGCGTCCCATAGCAATATGTGCTGCCATGCTCTTGCCTAGACTCCAGGTCGGTGCATCAAAAGAAAACTCTATGGGTTCAGTGACTGGTGTGAATGTCCTTCCTGGAACTTGACTCGAATCATCCAACGCCCGTCTTCTGGTAAAGTGGTAGTGTAGGTCCCGCTGAAGCTTGGTATTCCAATGTTCAGATACCTAGTGACTTCCTTCAAGTGTCGTCCAAAGGGTGTGTCTTCATCCGGCTGTGTAAACTTATTCCTTGAATCCACCATCCTAAAGAGTAGAAAATGGAGAGGAGTCAGAAATGAGTAGAGAAGAGTGACCTATGGCTTATGTTAGTTGTCGTGTCCTACATTCTGCGTGTGCTCTGATACCATCTTGTAGTGACCCAACCTTAGACGGTCAAGTCTCTGTGCTTCAGTGTCATCCCTAGATCGGTAATGCTGACACACAAAGTAGTCGAAGGATTTATAACAGAGTAGCATCACACACTTATTACATCGAATATCTCAAAAGAGAACTTATTACAATAAATATGGCTTAAGGCCATCTAATTAAGATAACAGCGGAAGGCTTGGAAGATAAAGTGAGTCCATCAACTCCAACGACATAGCTGAGTGCACGACAAACGACCTAGAGCACCTTACTCTTCGTCTGAAAAGTCTGCAACATGATATGTTGCAGCCCGAAACGGGTCAGCACATGGAATATGCTGGCAATATAACACAAGAGAGCAATGAACAGATAAATGCTATCACTACATGCAGATATGGCTGGTGGAGGCTCTATGGTTATATTGTTTTGTGAAAAGCCAAATTTTCCCTACAACAAAGGAATATATTTTATTTGGCTATCATGGTAGTTGAAACTTTGATAAGGTTCCTCCAACTCAATCCCAATTAAAGTAGTCATTAACATCCCAACAAATTAATTTAGAGTGATGAGTTCAAAGAAATAATTCAAGTACCAGATACTCAAGATGTCCATAATCGGGGACACGGCTAACCATGATTAGTTTATATACTCTACATAGGTTTGCGCACTTTTACCCACAAGACTCGATCTCCTTCGTTGGATTTCTTGCACTACAGGGTGTTTGAGAAAATGGATGACCGAGACACAGTCTTTCAGAAGCATTAACTCTTTACTCTGGGTGGACAGTTACACCTACTTTCCCCTACATCTGCTAGCCCACCACTGAAAGAGGTCACGCAACATACTCAACTATGCCAGAGCCCATAATGGCTTGTGGCTACACAGGGAAGTTTCTAGCATGAATAATCTTATGATCCCTTTGAGCCTAGGTGGCAGACCGTAGGATGATCACACAGGTACTCCGGGATATCCTTGGACAACACTGGATTCTCCAGGTGCCCACAAGCAATCCACCCAGATGTGTATTAAAGTTGCCACCTTAAGTTTAACCATTAATTAACAACTCACATATGTCATGGAAACACTCAAACCCAATCCACGTCTACGACATAGCATGGCAAAATAAGCATAACATAGAAGTAACTCCCAAGGGTTTGGTAATAAAACAGGTAATAGGTTCTACCTCATCATCTACTTCCCAGACCCACATGTTAAGAGATCCTACTCATGCAATGTGTGAGGGTTGAACTAATACATAAAACTGGGTAATAAAGGGGTATGATCAAAGTGTTACTTGCCTTGCTGACGATCTGCAAATCCTAAAGACTCGTAGTAGCATGCTTCGCACTCCGGGAATTCTATCACAAACAAACAATAGAGTACATAAGCACTCAAGCAAAGATGCATGATTAAAACTCAAATAAGAAGATCTAACCAAAAAGTTCAACTGAAGAACTCCAGTTTGCAAAAAGAATCAAATCAAACGAAGCAACGAAACTCAAACTACAAAAGAAACAAGATTCGATTACTAATCTGGACTAAAGTCAAATTTTACAGTACCAAAATCTTTTTCAAGTTGGTTAAACAGAAAGAGGACCTCGAGACGAAGATCTAGGCGCTTGTTTCACCTGATTCGGATAAACGAGCGAAAAGATATACTAAAACGAAGATTAGGGCAGAAATCACGATCAAAAATAATCGCGGAAAAACCCTGAAAAAAACGAGACGAACAGCCTGACGAATGAACGTTCGCTGTCTGCGGCTAACTGACGAAGAACGTTCATTAAAAAGAACGTACAGATGAACGTCCGTGATTTAACTAAACCGAAGAAAAACCAAACAAAACCGATCTAATAAAAAAACCGATCTAGTGTTTTTCTGAAAAAGGAAGAACCAGGGTTAACCGAAGAAATCTGACCGGTCAACGGTGGGGTCAACGGTGAGGTCAAGGCGAGGTCCGACATGGCGGCGGCGCAGGCGGCAGCACGGGCTAGCGGCGCAGGCCTTCGGGGCGGCCGGCTCGGGCGGGTCTTAAAGGCCCCGGGCGTAGTGTCCTGGACGGAGACGGCCCGTTAGGTTGGTGAGTTTTTTTTATTTTGATTTTTAAAATAAATCCTAATGCGGAAAAAATAAATAAAAGTAATACTAAACAGAGTCCAAAAATCATGAAACAAATTTTCACGGTCCTCTAATAATATTGAGGACAAAGTGAACATTTATTTGGGCCTCTAATGCAATTTTGAAAAACGCATTTTTTCCTAATTCAAATAAAATAGCAACAAAAGTCCAAAAGAAATATTTATTTGATTTTAATATTTTTCCTCCAATATTCCCTTTATTTTGGAGAATTCATATTATCTCCTCTCATATATTTTAATATGAAATATTTTTGGAGAAAAAAATAATTAAAACCAAAGTGATCCTTGTTTCGATATTTGTTAAAATTCAAATATGAAAAACGTGAATTCCCAAACTCTCTCCATGGGTCCTTGAGTTGCTTAGAATTTCGAAGATCGCAAAACAAAAATGTAGTAAAATATGATATGCAAGAATGACCTATGCATAACATCCAAATTGAAAATTTGGGATGTTACATGGAGTATTTTCGAATTTGTAGAGTTGAGAGGGAGGTCGGTGGACTCCCGGGGGGGCTACAAGCCAAGGGCACCCCCCATAGGGCGTGCCCTGAGGGCTTCTGGTTCCCTCGGGACTCTTCTGACTTCATCTTCAAGTTTCATGGGTGTCTTCTAGTCCAAGGAAAATCCTCGCGAAAGTTTTATTCCGTTTGGTATTCCTTTTCTGTAAAACTCAAAGACAAGGAAAAAACAGAGATTGGCAATGGGCTCTAGTTTAATAAGTTAGTACCAAAAATAATATAAAATAGTATATTAATGCATATAAAACAT
Organism: Triticum aestivum; assembly: GCF_018294505.1. Lineage (NCBI taxonomy): Eukaryota > Viridiplantae > Streptophyta > Magnoliopsida > Poales > Poaceae > Triticum > Triticum aestivum. The sequence continues at coordinate 335,607,023 of NC_057797.1, forward strand.
CCAAAACAGATAATATAATAGCATGGAATAATAAAAGATATAGATACATTGGAGACGTATCAAGCATCCCCAAGATTAATTCCTGCTCGTTCTCGAGTAGGTAAATGATAAAAATATAATTTTTGATGTGGAATGCTACGTAGCATATTTATCCATGTACTTTTATTTATTGTGGCATGAATGTTCAGATCCATAAGATTCAAAACAAAAGTTTAATATTGATATAAAAACAATAATACTTCAAGCATACTAATAAAGCAATCATGTCTTCTCAAAATAACATGGCCAAAGAAAGTTATCCCTACAAAATCATATAGTCTGGCTATGCTCCATATGCATCACACTAAGTATTAAATCATGCACAACCCCAATGACAAGCCAGTCAATTGTTTCATACTTTTGATGTTCTCAAACTTTTTCAACTTTCACGCAATACATCAGCGTGAGCCATGGATATAGCACTAAAGGTGGAGTAGAATATGGTGGTTGTGGAGAAGACAAAAAGAAGGAGATTGTCTCACATCAACTAGGTGTATTAACGGGCTATGGAGATTCCCATCAATAGATATCAATGTGAGTGAGTAGGGATTGCCATGCAACGGATGCACTAGAGATAGAAGTGTATGAAAGCTCAAAAAGAAACTAAGTGGGTGTGCATCCACCTCACTTGCTCACGAAGACCTATGGCAATTTGAGGAAGCCCATCATTGGAATATACAAGCCAAGTTATATAATGAAAAAAATCCCACTAGTATATGTAAGTGACAACATAGGATACTCCCTATCATGAAGATCATGGTGCTACTTTGAAGCACAAGTGTGGAAAAAGGATAGTAACATTCTCCCTTCTCTCTTTTCTCTCATTTTTTGGTGGTCTTCTTTGGCCTCTTTTACTTTTTGTGGGCTTCTTTGGCCTCTTTTATTTTTCTATAAAGTTCGGATAATCATCCCAACTTGTGAGGGAATCATAGCTTTCATCATCCTTTCCTCACATGGGACAATGCTCTAATAATGATGACCATCACACTTTTATTTACTTACAACTCAAGAATTACAACTCGATACTTAGAACAAAACATGACTTTATATGTATGCCTCCGGCGGTGTACCGGGATGTGCAATGATCTAGCATAGCAATAACATCAAACATCATGCTAGCTATCTTACGATCATGCAAAGCAATATGACAATGATGGTGCGTGTCATAATAAAATAGAACGATGGAAGTTGCATGGCAATATATCTCGGAATGTCTATGGAAATGCCATAATAGGTAGGTGGTGGCTGTTTTGATGTAGGGTAAATGGTGGGTTTAATTCACCGGCGAAAGTTGCACGGTACTAGAGAGGCTAGCAATGGTGGAAGGGTGAGAGTGCGTATAATCCATGGACTCAACATTAGCCATAAAGAACTCACATACTTATTGCAAAAATCTATTAGTCATCCAAATAAAGTACTACACACATGCTCCTAAGGGGATAGATTGGTAGGAAAATACCATCGCTCGTCCCCGACAGCCACTCATAAGGAAGACAATCAATAAATAGATCATGCTCGGACTTCATCACATAACGGTTCACCATACGTGCATGCTACGGGAATCAGAAACTATAACACAAGTATTTCTACCAATCCACGATTTCTCACTAGCATGACTCTAATATCACCATCTTTATATCTCAAAACAATCATAAGGAATCAAACTTCACACAGTATTCAATGCTCTATATATGGAAGTTTTTATTATATCCCTCTTGGATGCCCATCATATTAGGACTGAATTCATAACCAAAGCAAATTACCATGCTGTTTAGAAAGACTCTCAAAATAATACAAGTGAAGCTTGAGATTTCAACAGTTTCTATAAAATAAAGCCACCGCCATGCTCTAAAAAGATATAAGTGAAGCACTAGAGCAAATTGCCTAGCTCAAAAGATATAAGTGAAGAACATAGAGTATTCTAAAAAATTCACGATTCATGTGTGTCCCTCTCAAAAGGTGTGTATAGCAAGGATGATTGTGGAAAACAAAACAGAAAAGACTCATATCATACAAGACGCTCTAAACAAAACACATATCATGTGGTGAATAAAAATATAGCCTCAAGTAAATTTACCAATAGACGAAGACGGAAGAGGGGATGCCATCTGGGGCATCCCCAAGCTTAGATGCTTGTTTGTCCTTTAATAGTACCTTGGGGCACCATGGGCATCCCCAAGCTTAGGCTCTTTCCACTCCTTATTCCATAGTCCATCAAATCCTTACCCAAAACTTAAAAACTCCACAACACAAAACTCAACAAGAAGACTCATGAGATCCGTTAGTATAAGAAAATAAATCACCACTTTTTGGTACTGTTGTGAACTCATTATTTATTTATATTGGTGTAATATCTACTGTATTCCAACTTCTCTATGGTTCATACCCCCTAATACTACCCATAGATGATGAGGACATCAATACCATCTTTACACCCACAACCCCTGCTCCTATACATACTGGACCAATTACTAGAGCTCGCGCACGCCAATTAAATTATCAGGTACTTTCGTTTCTTGGTAATGATTCTAATGTTCATGAGAATATGATGTTGCCTAAATTGGATACATTTGTTTTGCTTACAAATGAAGATCTTGGCATGGAAAAGAGTGATGAACACTGGCGCAAGACCAAGCATGGAGATGATGGCCTGCGCAAGGGGATCAAGAACAGAGTTACAAGTGATGACTTCAGGACTTTGGAGCCACCATAAGGAGTGCATGAAGCCTTGGACGAAATATACAAGATGCCACTTCATAAATTTCGTCCAGAGGCTATTCTAGGTGATGTGTCACCTTATTATTGGGACAAGCCCATGTATTTTTGAAATACTTAAGTATAGGCTGTTTTTGGAGTCTGTATGTGTGGGGAAACAAGAGTTAGGGTTGGTTTCGGACCCCTCCTCCAAGGGCCACGAAATTCCCCCCTCTTCCTCCATATATACAGCCCTTAGGGCGTCGTTTAGACTGTGGGATTTGTTTAGTTAAAAGTTAGCCAACGCAACTTCGTGTACTTCGTTTGTGTCCAACGACCAGACCAAGACCCCTTCCAGATCCCCACCTTTATCAATACTACATCTATATTCGCAATATTCAGATTGCATTATCATATTCTTGCTTGTTCTTCGATTGCGTGCAGGAATAGACCTTCGTGGTCAGGCTGATCGTGCTTCCAGCATCGTCGGTAACCTCAGGAGATTGGTTTAGTGATTGCTAAGGCGCAACATCGTGCACGTTTGTAGTCGGATCGTCAAAGTCGTCTCCAGCAAATTGATATTTATCATCTCATCGAAAGATCGGGACACCTACGCCTCTATCAAGTGGTATCAGATTTCCAGGTTTCTCGGTGAGATTTTACAGTTTTTCGTAGTTTAGATCGAGTCTGTTCTTCATACCTATAGTCCACGAAAAAGCCAAAAATAGGGTTAGGTCATCATATCCGAACCAATCTGAGCCTTTGCATAATCTTTTTAGAGTTTTGCATTGTTGAATTTGCGGTTGCATCGTCGTGTCTAGTTGCTGGTCTTAGCGTCTCGTTTCCTTTAGAGTTTCGAGTTATGTTCACAAGTTGTCACACCGCCGCCGCACCATTGTCATCGTTCCTACCACATACCACCACCACCAACATATTCCTTACCGCTGCCATATACATCCGCCTGTCCACCACCAATCCGAGTCCACATATACATCCGCCTGTCCACCACCAATCGAAGTCCACATATACATCTGCCTGTCCACCACCAATCCGAGTCCACATATACATCTGCCTGTCCACCACCAATCCAAGTTCTTTTCATATAAGGTTTGTTTTCGAGATCCATCTAGGTTTCGTTTTGTGTTTCCTTGCCTGAGTAGGTCTCGGAAAAAAATAAAAAAATCGGTTGTTCTGAGTCTTTTGAGCCACATGCCATCATAGTGATTTTTTGTCGCACTTTTTCGTCGTCGCTGCCCTGATTTCCAAAAAAAAAGTCAAAAAACATTACATGCCCATCTTGTCAGTTTAACGAGGGAGGAGTTTTGAGACACTCGCCATTATAGTAATTTTTCGCAAAAAAAAGAGGAGCGCAGAAAAAAAAAGGAGCGCAAAAAAACAGAGCAAAAAAAGTTCCAGAGTGTGCTTTTCCCTTGTTTATGTGTAGCGCCATGATTTTGTTCGTGTTCTAGGCTCGTGTCTCTAGCACGGTCTAGCCTAGGACTAGCATAGTACCGTCGTTGAGCATTTATTCAATTTTGCATATCTGAATTGATTATTGCTGACCCTTTTTGCTACCATATTATAAGCCTTCCTAGCTCCACATACATCTACGTCGTGCGTTTGACTCTCCCTGGTAATCTCTCTATCCAAGCTTTGAGAGTTTTGACTATGACGATTGCCGATCACAGCCTGCTGCTGGGTAAGAACCGGTAAGAATTTGAGATTTGCTTGACGGATTTGTGACACCCACCACCACCTCTTGTTAGTAGTCTGTAGGATCATATTCTTGTGTGTTTCTATTGCTGCTAACCATGGCAAGATCACAAGCCGACGAGACTGACTGGGAGAACATGACGAATAAGGAGTTGCATGATAAATTTCAACAAATGATGAGTGGACAGGTGCAAGATGTGCTAAATAGATTTGAAGAGGCCATGGAGAAGATAGATGGCATGGAGAAGACGTTCGAAACAAAGCTCGATAACAAGTTTAATGAATTGCTCGCGCGTCTTCCACCACCACCACTGGCTGCACCTAAGGCACCTCTACAACAACAACAACAACAACAACAACAACAACAACAACAACAACAACAACAACAACAACAACAACAACAACGACTACCTCCACGTCGCGAAACAACCCTCCGCTGAGTGAGCCGTCTCCCTCTTGCGCCTGGCCAAACTGTTGGTGCTGCTGTTGATACTTCTGTGGCTCCTGCTGTTGATGCAGAGGAGGAGGATTTTGCGGGAGATTACGAGGATGAGGTTGATCAAAATCAGAACTACGTGCAACCACCAGCACCGCAACCACCAGGTCGTCCACATGCAAATAATGGCAATGGTAGGGCTCCCCCTCAGGTACGAGATCATGACCATCTCCCTAAACTGAAATTGAATATTCCACCATTTGAGGGTAGATATGTTCCTGATATATATCTTACGTGGGAGTTAGAAACTGAACAATGATTTACATGTTTACAATATCCCGAGGAGAGACGTGTTCCTGCTGCTGTTTGTGCTTTCACTAGTTTTGCATGTGTTTGGTGGTCTGAGCATTGTAGATTATATCCTATTCCAGCTACTTGGGCTGCTTTGAAAACTGCTATGTGTACTCGTTGGGTTCCACCATATTATCAACATGAATTACATCAAAAATTGCAGCGTTTAAGAAAAGGAAAAAAAATTCTATAGAAGAATATTATCAGGAATTACAAACTGGCATGATTAGATGTGGTATTATTGAGGAGAACGAAGCTATGCTTGCATGTTTTATGGGTGGATTAAATAGAGAGATGCATACCATTCTAGAGTATAAGGAGTATACTGATATCACTCGTTTATTCCATCTTGCTTGTAAAGCTGAACGTGAAGTGCAAGATCGACAGGCATTGGCGTGAACTAACTTTTCTGCAGGTCTATCTTCATCATGGACACCACGTGCATCCTCTACTTCCACTGCACCAGTGATACAAGAAAGCAGGCACAACCACCACTATCTGCCAAGAGCACACCTGCCGGGCCTGCGCATAGCTCTTCTTCTTCCATGGCATCAACATGGCACACAAGTGATATTATTTGTCGTCGTTGTAAGGGAAGAGGACATTTTGCGAGAGAATGCAAATCTCAATGTGTGATGATTGCTACTGTGGATGGTGGGTATGAGTCTGCCAGTGACTATGATGAGGAGACTTTGGCTCTTATTACACATGAAGAACACGATGGAGAGGATTCTGATCATGAGACGCAATACATGGCTGCTGAAGATGCTTACAGGTATGAATGTTTAGTTGCTCAACGTGTTTTGAGTGTGCAGGTTACACAAGCTGAGCAAAATCAGAGCCATAATTTGTTCCATACAAAGGGAGTTGTGAAGGAAACGTTCTGTTCGCGTCATCATAGATGGAGGGAGTTGCAACAACTTGGCTAGCATGAGATGGTAGAGAAGCTATCTCTCACCACAAGACCGCATCCACATCCTTACTACATCCAATGGTTCAACAACAGCGGCAAGGTTAAGGTAACACATACTGTTCCTTATTACTTGGTAGACCATGGCAATTTGATAAAAATTATGTACACCATGGTAGAAATAATCAGTATACTCTTGTTCATAAGGATAGCCATATTACTTTGCTTCCTAAGACTCCTGAATCCATTTTGAAAGATGATATTAATAGAGCTAATAAAGCAAAACAGGAGAAAAATACGAGTGAAAATCATATTGTGGCAAAAGAATTTGAGCAACAAATGAAACCTAATAATAAACCATCTAGTGTTGCTTCTAAAATTAAATTGAAAAGTGCATGTTTACTTGCCACAAAATTTGATATTGATGAGCTAGATTTCAACAAATCTGTTTGCTATGCTTTTGTGTGCAAAGAGGCATTATTTTCATTCGAGGACGTGCCTTCCTATTTGCCTCATGCTGTCACTAACATTTTGCAGGAGTTCGCTGACGTCTTCCCACAAGATGTGCCACCGGGATTACCACCTATTCGAGGGATTGAGCATCAAATTGATTTAATTCCCGGTGCATCGCTACCCAACCATGCACCATACCGTACCAGTCCAGAGGAGATGAAGGAGATTATGCGTCAAGTATAGGAGCTGCTCGACAAAGGTTACATACGCGAATCTCTTAGTCCTTGTGTTGTTCCTATTATACTAGTGCCTAAAAAGGATGGTACGTCGCGTATGTGTGTTGATTGTAGAGGCATTAATAATATTATTCGTTATCATCATCCTATTCCTAGGCTAGATGATATGCTTGATGAATTGAGTGGCTCTACAATTTTCTCCAAAGTTGATTTGCGTAGTGGATACCATCAAATTCGTATGAAATTGGGAGATGAATGGAAAACAACATTTAGAACTAAGTTTGGTTTATATGACTGGTTAGTCATGCCTTTTCGGTTACCTAATGCACCTAGTACTTTCACGAGACTAATGAACGAAGTTTTACATGCTTTCAGTGGACGATTTGTGGTAGTCTATTTTGATGATATACAGATTTATAGCAGATCTTTGGAGGAACATTTGGAACATTTACGTGCTGTTTTTATTGCTCTACGTGATGCACGTTTGTTTGGTAACCTTGGGATGTGCACCTTCTGCACTGACCGAGTATCTTTTTCTTGGCTATGTTGTTACTCACAGGGAATTGAGGTTGATAAAGTCAAGATTGAAGCTATTGAGAGTTGACCGTAGCCTAAAACGGTCACACAAGTCAGGAGTTTTCTTGGCCTCGCTAGATTCTATAGGCGTTTTGTGAGAGATTTCAGCACCATTGCTGCACCTCTCAATGAGCTTACAAAGAAGGATGTACCTTTTGTTTGGGGTTCCGCACATGAAGAAGCCTTCACGGTATTGAAAGATAAGTTAACACATGCTCCTTTACTCCAACTTCCTGATTTTAATAAGACTTTTGAGATTGAATGTGATGCTAGTGGAATTGGATTAGGAGGTTCTTAATGTGATGCTAGTGGAATTGGATTAGGAGGTTCTTATTACCAGATGGCAAACTTGTTGCATACTTTTCTGAAAAATTGAGTGGGCATAGTCTGAATTATTCTACTTATGATAAAGAATTATATGCTCTTGTTCGGACTTTAGAAACATGGCAACATTATTTATGGCCCAAAGAATTTGTTATACATTGTGATCATGATCGTTGAAACATATTAAAAGTCAAGCTAAACTGAATCGTAGACATGCTAAATGGGTTGAATTCATTGAGACTTTCCCTTATGTCATTAAACACAAGAAGGGTAAAGAAAATGTTATTGCTGATGCATTGTCTCGTCGCTATACTATGCTTTCACAACTTGACTTCAAAATATTTGGTTTGGAGACCATGAAAGATCAATATGTGCATGATGCTAATTTTAAAGATGTTATGCAGAATTGTAAAGAAGGAAGAACATGGAACAAGTTTGTCGTTAATGATGGATTTGTGTTCCGTGCTAACAAGCTATGCATTCCAGCTAGCTCCGTTCGTCTTCTGTTGTTGCTGGAGGCACATGGAGGAGGATTAATGGGACATTTTTGCATGAAGAAGACGAAGGATGTACTTTCTACACATTTCTTTTGGCCAAAGATGAGACGGGATGTTGAGCGTTTTATTGCTCGCTACACTACATGTCAAAAAGCTAAGTCACGACTCAATCCTCATGGTTTATATATGCCTTTGCCTATACCTAGTGTTCCTTGGGAGGATATATCTATGGACTTTGTTTTAGGTTTACCTCGAACAAAGAAGGGGGGGATAGAATATTTGTTGTCATGGATAGGTTCTCTAAAATGGCACACTTTATACCATGTCATAAAAGTGATGATGCTGTTAATGTTGCTGATTTGTTCTTTCGTGAAATTGTTCGCTTGCATGGTGTGACAAATACTATTGTTTCAGATCGTGATACTAAATTTCTTAGCCACTTTTGGAGATGTTTATGGGCTAAGTTGGAGACTAAACTGCTTTTTAGTACTACTTGTCACCCCCAAACTGATGGACAAACTGAAGTAGTCAATAGAACATTGTCTACTATGCATAGGGCTGTTTTGAAGAATAATAAGAAAATGTGGGAAGAATGTTTGCCTCATATTGAATTTGCTTATAATCGTTCATTGCATTCTACTACTAAGATGTGCCCTTTTGAAATTGTGTATGGTTTCCTACCGCGTGCACCTATTGATTTGTTGCCTCTTCCATCTTCGGAGAAGGTTAATTTTGATGCTAAAGAACCTGCTGAATTGATTTTAAAAATGCATGAGTTAACTAAGGAAAACATTGAGCATATGAATGCTAAATATAAACTTGCTGGAGATAAGGGTAGGAAACATGTTGTGTTTGCACCTGGAGATCTTGTTTGGTTACATTTGCGTAAGGATAGATTTCCTAATTTGCGCAAATCAAAGCTAATGCCACATGCTGATGGTCCTTTTAAGGTGTTAGAGAAAATAAATGATAATGCATACAAACTTGAGCTGGCTGGAGATTTTGGGGTTAGTCCCACTTTTAACATTGCAGATTTGAAGCCTTATTTGATTGAGGAAGATGAGCTTCCATCGAGGACGACTTCATTTCAAGAAGGGGAGGATGATGAGGAGATCAATACCATTTTTACACCCACAACCCCTGCTGCTATACATACTGGACCAATTACTAGAGCTCGCGCACACCAATTAAATTATCAGGTACTTTCTTCTTGGTAATGATTCTAATGTTCATGAGAATATGATGCTACCTAAATTGGATACATTTGTTTTGCTTACAAATGAAGGGCTTGGCATGGATAAGAGGGATGAACACTGGAGCAAGACCAAGCATGGAGATGATGGCATGCGCAAGGGGATCAAGAACGGAGTTACAAGTGATGACTTCAGGACTTTGGAGCCACCATAAGGAGTGCATGAAGCCTTGGACGAAATATAAAAAAGATGCCACTTCATAAATTTCGTCCAGAGGCTATTCTAGGTGTTGCGTCACCTTATTATTGGGCCAGGCCCATGTATTTTCTAAATACTTAAGTATAGGCTGTTTTTAGAGTCTGTATGTGTGGGAAAACAAGAGTTAGGGTTGGTTTCAGACCCCTCCTCCAAGGGCCACGAAATCCCCCCCCCCTCTTCCTCCATATATACAGCCCTTAGGGCATCGTTTAGACTGTGGGATTTGTTTAGTTAAAAGTTAGCCAACGCAACTTCGTGTACTCCGTTTGTGTCCAATGACCAGACCAAGACCGCTTCCAGATCCCTACATTTATCAATATTACATCTATATTCGCAATATTCAGATTGCATTATCATATTCTTGCTTGTTCTTCGATTGCATGCAGGAATAGACCTTCGTGGTCAGGCTAATCGTGCTTCCAGCATCGTCGGTAACCTCAGGAGATTGGTTTAGCGATTGATAAGGCGCAACGTCATGCACATTTGTAGTCAGATCGTCAAAGTCGTCTCCACCAAATCGATAGTTAACATCTCGTCAAAAGATCGGGACACCTATGCCTCTATCAATAGATTCATCAAAATAAGCAGACAACACATAGAAAATAGAACCTGTAAAAAATGGAACACTCTATAGCAATCTGAAAACTTCGTATACTTATGTAACTCCAAAAACTTATGAAAAATTAGGACGACAGAGGCAATTTGTATATCAATCTTGTGTAAAAGATTCAGAATTTTTTCATGCTTCTGTGAATTTTAGAAATTCTGGCAATGTGCACAAAAGTTTCTGTTTTTTAGCAAGATCAAATCAATTATCACAATAGACCATCCCAAAGGTCTTTCTTGGCTCAAACACATTAAAACATGAAAACACATCTAATCAGAGGCTAGATGATAAAATTACTCAAAAATAGGAATAAAAAAGCAAGAACAAAAATAAAATTGGGTTGCCTCCCAACAAGCGCCATTGTTTAACGCCCCTAGCTAGGCATAAATCATATATCTAGGTATTGTCATCTTTGGTATGCAATCCATAAGTAGCTCTCATAATAGATTCATATGGTAACCTAATTTTATTTCTAGGAAAGTTTTCCATGCCCTTCCTTAATGTGAACTGAAATCTAATGTTTCCTTCTTTCATATCGATAATTGCACTAATCGTTCTAAGGAAAGGTCTACCAAGAATAATAGGACATGTAGAGGATTGCTATCTATATCAAGAACAATGAAATCTACGGTCACATAATCCCTATTTGCAATAATAAGAACATCATTAATCCTTCCAGTAGGTTTCTTAATAGTGGAATCTGCTAGATGCAAATTTAAAGAACAATCATCAAATTCACGGAAACCTAACACATCACATAAAGTTTTTGGAATCGTAGAAATGCTAGCACCCAAATCACACAAAGCATGGCACTCATAATCTTTAATATTAATCTTAATAGTAGGTTCCCACTCATCATAAAGTTTTCTAGGGATAGAAACTTTCAATTCAAGCTTTTCTTCAAAAGATTTCATCATAGCATCAGCGATATGTTTAGTAGAAGCTTTATTTTGATTATAAGCATGAGGAGAATTCAACATTTTGCAACAAGGGGATACAATCTATCAAAGAACAATTATCATAATTAAAATCCTTGAAATCCAAAAGAGTGGGTTCATCGCTACTTAAAGTTTTGACCTCTCCAATCCCACTTTTATCAATTTTTGCATCAAGATATATAAACTCCAAATCATTGGGACGCCTTTTAGCTAAAGTTGACTAATATCCAGTCCCATATTTATCAAGATTTATATTATAAAACAAAGATTCAATAGGAGTCACATCAATCACTTTAAGATCTTCATCATTACTTTCACAGAAACTAGAAGAACACGCTTTTACAAACCAATCTCGCTTAGCATGCATCTTAGCGGTTCTTTCTTTGCACTCAACAATAGAAATTCTAATAGCTTTTAGAGATTCATTAATATCATGCTTGGGTGGAATAGATCTAATTTTCAAAGAATCAATCTCAAGAGAAATTCTATCCACGTTCCTAGCCAAATCATCAATCTTAAGCAATTTTTCTTCAACCATAGCATTGAAATTCTTTTGAGAACTAATAAATTCTTCAATATTGTTCTCAATATCAGAGGGCAGATAATTATAATTTCCATAAGAATTGTTGTAGGAATTACCATAATTATTAGAGGAATTACTAGGAAACGGACTAGGGTTGAAATTACCTCTATATGCGTTATCACCAAAATTGTTCCGACCAACAAAATTTCCATCCATAGATTCATCATTATTCTCAATTAAAGTAGACAAAGGCATATCATTAGGATCAATAGGAGCACTCTTACTAGCAAATAATTTCATAAGTTCATCCATCTTTCCACTCAAAACATTAATTTCATCAATCGCATGCACTTTTTTACTACTAGAAGATCCCTCGGTATGCCATTGAGAGTAATTAGCCATACTATTGTCTAGGAGGTTAGTAGCTTATGCTAATATGATTTCCATAAAAGTACCTCCCGCGGCCGAATCTAAAAGATTTCTAGAAGCAAAATTCAATTCGGCATAAAAAAATTTGTATGATCATCCATAAATTTAAACCATGAGTAGGGAAATTTCTTATCATCAATTTCATCCTCTCCCAAGATTGTGCAACATGTTCATGATCAAGTTGCTTAAAACTCATAATATCGTTCCAAAGGGAGATGATCTTAGCGGGAGGAAAATACTTGGAAATAAAAGCATCTTTACACTTATTCCAAGAATCAATACTATTTTTAGGCAAAGATGAAAACCAAGTTTTAGCGCGATCTCGTAGTGAGAACGGAAATAGATTCAATTTAACAATATCACTATCCACATCTTTCTTCTTTTGCATATCACACAACTCAACAAAACTATTCGGATGGGGCATGGCATCTTCATTAGGAAGGCCGGAAAATTGATCTTTCATAACAAGATTCAGCAAAGCGGCATTAATTTCAAAGACACCGCACTAGTGGCAGGACCAACTGGAGTACTAATAAAATCATAATTATTACTATTGGAAAAGTCACACAACTTTGTATTTTCTTGAGACATTGTGACAAAGCAAGCAATGTAACACACGAGCAAACAAAAGGCAAACGAAAAGATGAACTGAAGAAGGGCGAAGAAAAAGGCAAATCTTTTTGTGCTTTTCTAAATACGTTTAGAAGTGGGGGAGAGGAAAACGATAGCCAAATGGTAAATAATGTAATGCAAGAGATAAGAATTTATGGTGGGTAATTTGTAGGCTTGATGTAGATATCCCCGACAATCGCGCCAGAAATTCTTCCTGCTACTTCTTGAGCTTGCGTTCATTTTTCCCTTGAAGAGGAAAGGGTGATGCAACAAAGTATCGATAAGTATTTCCCTCAGTTGAGAACCAAGGTATCAATCCAACAGGAGAAACAAGCAAGTCCCCAATCTATGCACCCCTGCACAAAGAATCAAACACTTGCACGCAACACGATAAAGGGGTTGTCAATCCCTTCATGGTCACTTGCAAAGGTGAGATTTGATAGAGATAGATATAAAAGATTATTAAAATGTAAAACAAAATAAAAGTAAATAAATTGTAGCAACGTATTTTTGGGTTTTTTGGTCTATAGATCTGAAAATATATGATGGAAAATAGAGCCAGGGGCCATAGGTTTCACTAGAGGCTTCTCTCTTGAAGGAAAATAATATGGTGGGTGAACAAATTATTGTCGAACAATTGATAGAAAAGCGCAAAGTTATGAAGATATCCAAAGCAATGATTATGAATATAGGCATCATGTCTGTGTCAAGTAGACCGACTCCTGCCTGCATCTACTACTATTACTCCACACATCGACCGTCCAGCATGCATCTAGAGTATTAAGTTCATAAGAACGGAGTAACGCCTTAAGCAAGATGACATGATGTAGAGGGATAAAATACAGCAATATGATGAAAACCACATCTTTTTACTGTTGATGGCAACAATATGTCGGTGTACAAAAGTAGGGGTCCCTTTTTTTGTACCCCTTGTGTGCGGGCAGTCGTAGCCCCACACCCGTTGCCACACTTGGTGTGGCAGAAGAAGCCCAGGGTACTAGAGCCGTGCTCAACACCAGAAGCATGAAGAACAGAGGGGCAACGTGAAACTCCCCCGGCAAGGTCCTTGCCGGGGCGGCCTTCACGGCCCCGGCAAGAACCTTGCCGGGGCAACTTGCCCAACGCCAGCAGGGCTGCCACCCTCGAGCCTAAAAGTTCCGATGCCCTCAACCACATTGAAACCAAAGCTCGGGAGGCGCCCCCGTGGTGGCATGCATATCTTTGTGAAGACCAAGAACATACAAGGCTAAATGAGAATCAGAAAATGAAGATCCTCGGTAAGATCCTTGCCGAGGATACCCACGAGACCCCCCGGAAAGACCCTTGCCGGGTACGCCTACGACGCCCCGGCAAGACCCTTGCCGAAGACATCTGCAGGGCCCCAGCCAGGCCCACACCTGCCAAGTCTCCACCGCCGTTCCCACACAGCTGTCAGCCCACCAACTAGGTGAGCACCTGCATCTGCGTGGCGACGTGCAACCTCCAGGACAACTCAGCAAGCACCTGCGTGGTGGCATGCAGACCTTCGTGAAGACTCTGCCACCGCACCAACTCAGCAGCCAGCCAGCTAGCGTGGCACTACACGCCTCGTCAGTTCGGACGCGCGTCGAAGCTAGGCGAGGCGGCGACAGCTGGTACGAGCTTCCTTGCCGTCCCCGATAAAGCAAGAAGGGCACGTCAGTAGCGCATTAAATGCGTTTGTCCTACGGTGCCAGGAGATAGACTCGACTACTGTACAACTTTCCACCTCCTGTGTGCCATTGTGGCAGCCCCTTTTGACTATAAAAGGAGGCCCGTGGCATACTGAGAGAGGATTCGGACTTTTTGGACCCTACACGCTTTGTAGCTAGTCCAAGAACACCAGATAAACTTAAACCAGCAGGAGTAGGGTATTACGCATCACTTGCGGCCCAAACCTGGATAATCCCCCCATGTTGATCCCTCAAACCCGCTCTTTCCACAGCCCCACGCCCGCCAACCATAGCAACAGGGATTCTTCGTGATCCCGTATGTGTCGTTTCCCCCGACATCTTTGGCTTGCCAGGTAGGGGCGAAAGCTGTGAAAATCCGGTTTCAAGGTTAGCACACTGACTTCATCATCACCATGGCCCCCCAAAAAAGGGGATCATACTGATCGGCTCGTCCGGCGCCGGCCCGTCTGCGCCAGCACGAGCAGGCTGTCGGGTGGCCGCGGATGGAGCCGGAGACGTGGCCCACGAGCATCCACGACACTCTGGCGATCGGAGCCAGGCGAGTGGCGTCGTCTGAATCCGAGACGACGAGCCACAGGCCACTGGGTCCGGGGGAAGGGCCGTGCTACCCACGGGCGGCACGGCAGCCTCAATGGCACCCCAGCTGGCACCCGCGCCACGCCCTTCCCAGGCCGCGCGCGATGAGCAACACTGCGATGCCGGAGCCCCCGGGCACCACTGCGGAAAGAGCCCTGCGCGCCACTCGTAGGATGAACCAGGCCGGCATGCGCGCTTGGACGCTGGTGCAGGCGACGTGCGACTGCGAGATCGCGACAGAGCCCCTTCTAACCCGGTTAGAAGTCGTAGTGTGTCACGGTCTACGCAGCTCACGCCACCGCCTACACCGGCAGAAGCGCTGGCGCGCGTGCAGCTACTCCTCGACTTCCCCTGCTGCGGAGAGGCTCGACGGGTGGAGGGCCACCATCCGAAGCCTTGTGAGCTTGTCCAACAAAGACGAGCCGCTCCCTACGGGGCCCTTGCACTGGCGTCCCGTGGAGCCGGTGCATGCCAGCGGTGGGGGGACGAGAGACGTTGTGACCATGGTGCACTCCCCCCCCCCACGGCCACGGCAGTAGCCACCGGCCCATCGGGCCGATGTCGGTGACAATGTTTCCACCGCGTCATCCAACCCGCGAACCCGCTGCAACTAACGTCAAGTCCTTCGGGAACGGGACCAGGAAGACGCTTGAACTACCATCGAACGATGACGGGAGATGCGCCATTAGTTGGATCGGCGTGCGGGGCCTACTATGAACCACCCGGCGTCGGGGGGGGGGGGGGTGACCTGCCTTACAAGGTGGGTTGTACAGCCTTTACCCGAGAGCTACGGTAGTTCCAGTGGCCCTCCCATGGCACGTTCAAGCCCAATGTTGGCAAGAAGTACAATGGCAAGACACACCCATCAGAGTTCCTCAGCATCTACACC
The DNA here is from genome assembly GCF_018294505.1 of Triticum aestivum. Classification (NCBI taxonomy): domain Eukaryota; kingdom Viridiplantae; phylum Streptophyta; class Magnoliopsida; order Poales; family Poaceae; genus Triticum; species Triticum aestivum. The sequence goes on from NC_057797.1 coordinate 335,622,989, forward strand.
ATTGCTATGCAAGCTGCTGGAGCTCGCGACGACAAGGTGCTTGTCAATTACTTCATGTTGGCACTCAAACCCAACATCATGTCGTGGTTGATGCACTTGCTGGTCGATTCCATTTCTTCTTGGTCGGATTTGTGTCATGAGTTTGTTGGCGCCTTCACTGGAGGCCACCAAGCTCATGGCCAGGCAAGCGATTTGCATATCATCCCCCAAAAAGAAGGTGAAAACCTGCGCAAGTATATACAGAGGTTCAGCAGGGTGCAGTACAAATCCCAGATGTTCATCCCGCTGCTGTCATCAGCGCATTCCATCAGAATGTGCGCAACCGCAAGATGCATGAAGAGTTGGCGATGAACAAGGTCAAGGATGTGGCCGAACTTTATGTTCTGGCCGATAGATGTGCTCGAGCTGAAGAGGGGAGGAAGTACCCCGGCGAAGACGCCGGTGAGGAAACCGACTCCACAGACGAAGACACCACTACCCCGACAAAGAAGGGCCAGCGCCGCAACAGGAAACGTAAGGGCAAGACTGTGCTTGCCGTTGAGGGATCCGGCGAGCCCGGCGCCGCCAAAAAGGCCAAGGGTGACAACCCTGGCAAGGAGGTTGTCGGGTGTGCCGCCTGTTTAGCCCTGGCGGCCACCGGCAAGCCAGGAGGATCCGACAAGCAGTACTGCAAGATCCACCGCACCAAGGGCCATGACCTCCAGAACTGCCGACAGGTTGAGCTGCTGGCAGAAAAGCAGAAGGATGGATATGAAAGGCGAGATAAGGAGAAAGGTCAGGATGGTGCCAAGGGGTCCGGCAAGAAGCATGGCGGCCAAGGGGGTCGCCGCGGCAAAGATAACCAACAAGAGACGCCCACTCGGGGCCGCGGCAAGAAAGAGGAAGATGATGATCATGACAATGATGACGAGTCCGGTGAGCACGAGTTCCAGAAGGCTATAGAGGACATGTGTGTCGACGGTGGCGCCTCGTTGCACACCTCACATCGTCGGCTAAAGTAGTGGGCGCGTGAGGTCACTGCGGCGGAGCCGTCGTTCCACTACTAGGAAAAGGCCTACTAATGGCGCACCAGTTTTGCCTACTAATGGCGCATCACTGGTGCGCCATTACTAGCACGCCACTAGTAATTTTTACTAATGGTGCACCACTGGTGCGCCATTAGTATAGGCCACCGTGTGCCATTAGTATAGGCCACTGGTGCGCCATTAGTATAGGCCACGGTGCGCCATTAGTATTTTTGAATTTTGAAGGCGGGAAAATAGTAGTGGCGCACCGTCTAACCCCCACCGTGCGCCATTGCTATTTTTGAATTTTGAATTTGGATCTGGATCGTGATTTTTTTTGCCCATTTTTTGCTAGTATTTTTTCTCGTTTTTTGGCACGATATTATTTCAATTTTTGTTCCTGTTTTTGGATCTTGTACGTTCTTTTGCCCTGTTCTTTTGCCGGAGAGGAGGAGGAGGTCACCGAAGAGGCGCTCGCCTACATCGCCAGAGAGGAGGAGGAGGTCGCCGGAGAGGAGTTCACCGAAGCATCGGAGAGGAGGAAGGAGAAACCATGAGGGAATGGGAGGAGAGGAGG